>NW_007134568.1:0-1123 GCF_000164805.1 Carlito syrichta | reverse complement strand
TCACAATAGCAAGAACCTGGAAACAACCATGCTGCCCATCAAAAGAGGACTGGATTAAAAAAATGTGGTACATATACACGATGGAATACTACGCAGCCATAAAAAAGAACAAAATCATGAATTTCGCTGCAACCTGGATGGAACTAGAGTCTATAATACTGAGTGACCTCTCACAAAAACAAAAATCCGAATATCACATGTTCTCACTCATATAATGGACCTTGAACATCCAATGCAATACTATGAGAAAATGACGGATGGTACTGGGAACCTACGGGGGGGAGGGGGATGGGATTAACAGTAGCAAATATCTGTCGGGGGATGGGAAAACACTTCTTATCTACAGGGTGCCTGAATGAAACGTCATTGTACACCTACCCTTAACTGTACCCCACAAAACCATAATAAAAACTGATTAATGAAAAAAAAATAAAAAAAAATAAAAAAAATAAAAAAAAATAAATAAATAAAAAAAAAAAATTTTTCAAAATTAAAAATAAACATGTTGCAAAATAAAGCTTATTAAAACCTTCAGAATGTGGCCTATGAGACAGGAATGAAAATACAAAGAAAAATGTATAGTAATTCAACTAATTTACTTTGATAAGTTATAAGAAAAAATATAAGATTTATTTAAATAATTTAGAAGACAATATGTATATAAGTGGGTTTATTACACTGTTATGTCTCCTAAGGACATTGTTTTCCCCAACTCAATGTCTAACGACAAAAGAATGACATAGTGGATTAACACAGAAAATATTATGCAGGGATTAGCATAATAAGGAAGAGTACTTATTAATAGATGTAGTGTCTGACATTAACTTTTTAAAAAACTGTTTTTAGTAAAAATAAATGTATTTCATTTATTTAATTAATTTATTTAATATGCTTTATGATGTCAAAGACCCTGGTTATATGTAAACTGTATGATATACGTGTCAATAAAAATAAGATTAAATCAGAGATAACGAAAAGCAATATGTTAGACTGAGGTTAAAATAATGACCTAATATAACCTTTTAGCTTTTTGAAATACTATATGATATGGGCATGACAATTTTAGAGAAAAAAACTGATTTTAATTTACAGTCCTAGGAATTTGATCTCATATGTTTATGAA
>NW_007134567.1:0-696 GCF_000164805.1 Carlito syrichta | reverse complement strand
ATAACACTCTATTTTTTGTGGTGTTGGTGACCTATGACAGTCCGAACGTCAACTGTAGGACAGAGGGGAAGTAAAGTGGCAGAAGCTAATATTTCAGAGTTGGGAGCAGCAGATGAAATGTGCACATAAAGATCTTAGAGACTTGCAGATTAGTGGAAAATACTGAATACAAGAAGATAGATAACCTGATGCTTTGAACATAAAATGAAAATACATGCAAACAACCATTACGTTACTTATTATAAGACTAATTTTTATTGGGGTTCTCCAGAGAAACGGAACCACTAGGAAATATAGAGATAGAGATAGACATAGATATAGATACAGATACAGATACAGATACACAATAAGGGATTTATTAGGGGAACCTGTTAGGGACTCGTGTGACTATGACAGCTGAGGAATTCCAGGACAGGAAGTCTATGAGTTGGAGTCTTGGGATGCTGGTAGTATGACTCAGTCCAAGTGTGAAGGCCTTAGCACCAGAGAAGTTGACAGTGTGACTCTCAATCCAAGGTCAAAAGCCTGAGAACCTGAGTGCCATGGTGTAAAGTCTTGTAGTCCTAAAGGTAGAAAACTTGGAGTTTTGATGTTCAAAGACAAGAGAAGAGCAACATATCTGAGCTCTCCACAGGAGAAGTTTACTTTTTTTATCTAATCCTCTGCTGATTGAATTATGACTGCCCACATTGAGAG
>NW_007134566.1:0-837 GCF_000164805.1 Carlito syrichta | reverse complement strand
GATTGAGAGTCACACTGTCAACTTCTCTGGTGCTAAGGCCTTCACACTTGGACTGAGTCATGCTACCAGCATCCCAAGACTCCAACTCATAGACTTCCTGTCCTGGAATTCCTCAGCTGCCATAGTCACATGAGTCCCTAACAGGTTCCCCTAATAAATCCCTTATTGTGTATCTGTATCTGTATCTGTATCTGTATCTATATCTATGTCTATCTCTATCTCTATATTTCCTAGTGGTTCTGTTTCTCTGGAGAACCCTAATAAAAATTAGTCTTATAATAAGTAACATAATGGTTGTTTGCATGTATTTTCATTTTATGTTCAAAGTATCAGGTTATCTATCTTCTTTTATTCAGTATTTTCCACTAATCTGCAAGTCTCTAAGATCTTTATGTGCACATTTCATCTGCTGCTCCCAACTCTGGAATATTAGCTTCTGCCACTTTACTTCCCCTCTGTCCTACAGTTGACGTTCGGACTGTCATAGGTCACCAACACCACAAAAAGTAGAGTGTTATGGGCCCATGTTAATTTTTTTCTAGGTTACGTACCAATGAATTGTCCCTTAGATAAACCTAATTTTACTCAACATTGTCAGATTGTTCTTTTTGTATAAAGAATGCAGCTTTTACTCTCCAACAACAGAGACTGTGGAAACACATTTCTCACAAACACCTTTCTCACAAACACATTAACGACTTGGTGTTTTAATGTTTTGCAGGAACTGCTACTTCTAAAAAAAAGTGGTTGTGGAAGGAGCTTCCTTATGCAATGCTTTCTAATTTCTGATGGTGTCTCTTCTCCTGAGTCACCTTACAATGTGGTTCGGAGAGTCAT
>NW_007134565.1:0-803 GCF_000164805.1 Carlito syrichta | reverse complement strand
TCCTCAACCTGCTGGGCTCTGGTGATCTTTCCACCTCAGTCTTCCAAGTAGCCTGCTTTACAGGCATGTGCTTCCACGTCCGACTAATTTTTTCATTTATTATAGAGATGATATCTCGCTGCACAGGTGGGTCTCGAACCCGCGGGCTCAGGAAATCCACTCCCCTCAGTCTCCCAAAGGTGCGGGATTGCTGGCTGAGCCAGCGAGCCCGGCTCATCTGAATTTTAAATTGTTATTTCCAATGTTGAGTAGAATGATGTTCACTTAATGTTTATTTCATTAAATGTGTAGTTTTCCTAAAAGGTACTTTTTACATTAAGGAGGTAAGCAAAGTCAGGGAAACAAGCATATCAAATTGTCATTTATGACTTCAGCTCAGAACTTTGATATCATACTGGGAGCTACCTTGACTACTGAGCAATCCTTAGGCTTCAAGTTCTTGTGTACAGTGCTCTGCCAAATGTGGTAGACATGGAGGATTTCATTCCCAAGAAGTAAAGAAAACCACGTTTTCACACCAATCCAAAAACTTCTCCAGTGATAAGTGACCATTAAAGAATCCACTAAATAAGGTAGTTTTTTTTGTAAAGAATTATTTATAAATAGGACAGACAAACTCTCACACTGGGAGGGGACTGGAGGGGGTTGCCCACGAGGTAGTCTTTTAGTATTATTCTCACCGAATCCTGTTGGAGTTTGGTTATAGCAAAACCACATACTATTTTAGCACTCACTTTGGTTAGAAACATTTTGTTTCTTTCAGTATTATGTAACAGCCTTTGAGTCGTTTTTTCCACAGGATT
>NW_007134564.1:0-716 GCF_000164805.1 Carlito syrichta | reverse complement strand
ACACAACTAGAGGAAGTCGTGAAACTGGAATTTAGCCCTTCATCTGTCTGATGTTAACGCTGTCTCTATATGCTACACGTGTCTCTTTTCTACATTTATGTGGTATCGCCCAGCTTCCACTAGAATGTTCCAACTCCTAGCAGTGAAACTTCAGGTAAAGATATAGACCATTTACAATTTTTGTTTACATGTTACCATAGCTCTTGGACAGGAGTGGATGTTGACAATTCACAGAAAATGTGTAAACCCCCGTAGCTACAATGTTTCTTCACCTGTGTATGTAGGAGCACACCACCTCTTTAAACATAAGAAGGATGAGGAGAGGGGTTTCTGTCCAGGAGAGGTGGTAGACCTCTGTATTTCTAATTCATTATTCTATCTAATCATTCAACAGTGATAATTGAGCACTCTGTCACAGCAATGGATGAGAAAGGCAAAGACTATCATTAGCTTATTCTTCTACTGGAAGAAAGGACCACATATAAGAGAATCTGGGGAGAGTGACAAAGTTAGAGCTCTATACATCAAGGCAGTGGAAAAATATGGGACTGAATGTTAAGGTAAGTTTGAGTTCACACCTGAAGGAGACAAGGGGCCATCCTGAGACAAAGGCCAGGGAAACATCTTGCAGTCAAGTGTCCAGGGAGAGTTGCAAGAGCCTGGGGTGTACACAACCTGCTCTGACAATTGCTGGAAGGTCTGCAGTAGACTCGTGG
>NW_007134563.1:0-756 GCF_000164805.1 Carlito syrichta | reverse complement strand
TTCCTAAGAGACTAGAAGAATATGTATTCTTAATAGCTCTTCCTTCTCAAGGAATGTTTATTATCTGATTGTAAATGTAAAAAAAAAAGAAAAATGAAGATAGGGTAGAAAGTAAGTGAAATTGAAATATCTCATTAAAATAGTGTGACATTGTTAAAATAAGAAATGAAGGTAGAATGTAGTGAAGGAAGGAAGGAAATTTAGGAGAGGGAGAGATGAAACTTGATTGAACTAGAAAACTAAAATACAATAATAATGGGAAAGGAAAGTACCCTTTTAAAAATATCTTTCTGATTGACTAGCTATGGAAAATAACTACTTGAGGATGAATCTTTTTTTTTTCTTGGCTACTGTGTTAGTACTTTGAAACTGTTATCAATATGCTACATTTGCAGACTAAAAAGAAAAATCAATGTTTTTAAACCTATGTCTTTAATTTGTACAAGAACATACGAGATAATAGTGTCTTCATATTTATAGATGGTAAATAATCAAATATATGTGAATGCTCATTTACATTTGAAGATGATCTTCAATATAATTAAAATAAAGTATCAAGACTATGAGTTACACGTAGACATAGAAAACCTTATTATTTTAAATTTTAAAAGATCTTTTCTTAGCTAGGCACAGTGGCTCACTCCTGTAAACCTAGCATTTTGGGAAGTTGAGGTGGGAGGATCACTTGAGGCCATGAGTTCAAGACCAGCCTGCGCAACATAGTGAGGCTTGTCTCCACCAAAAAAAAAAAAAATT
>NW_007134562.1:0-1288 GCF_000164805.1 Carlito syrichta | reverse complement strand
AGTAATTCTTCATATAAGTAAATGGAAAATATCTGAAACTGAAATGTAATGAATGTCCTATATTTTTATTTCCTAATTCTGGCAACATCACCTAGAGAGCTAGTTAGTAACATTTATCCGCACACCCAGAGTTACTCCACACCTGTGCTACTCTTGACCACTGTACTCTTGTACCTCTTGATCATCAACATTGTATCAAAACACACCAGAAAATTCAACTAGCACATTAGGTTCTTTACTTTGGTGACCTCACCGGGCCATGTTTCTAAAGAGGAGATGCAGGCATCTAGAGACGTATTTGGGGGGACTTATTAATATTCATGTGTATCCATTGGCCTTACTGGGAAGATTAATGGCTACCATATTACCTCTCCTAATCCAGGAACCCAAGATTTCCTGTACTTTAGGAAAAATTTCCTCATGGCTTTTAGTGAATCTTAAGAGCAACACAAGAAACCAAGGGAGGATCCCAAAGTCCCCTTTCAGAAAGAGAATGTGGTCTTGGACAATGGTCTTCATTTAATCAGTCAGGGAAGGGCTAGAGGAGATTCCCTTCCTGAGCCGTGGTGTCTTTTATTATCTACTTGCCCTCTAGTAGACCAGACTCCATCTCAGAGGAGAGAGTTCTTGAAAGAGTCTGCTAGACCAGACTCCATCTCAGAGGAGAGAGTTCTTGAAAGAGTCTGCTAAGAAACCAGCAGAAATTCTGATGTGGTAAAATTGAAAAACACATGCAGGCAGGAGTGTTATCATCGTGGACTACATTTTGAAGTTGTTTGGTTAAGTCATCCTCCCAGGACTATGGCAGAAAAAGAATCCAGGATTGTGCCACTGATACCTAGATGTAGCTAAAACCTCTCCCAGAGATCAAACGTGAATTGACCTCCTTTTCTCCTGGGTTCCACTCTTCTGAGTGGACCTCCTAAAATAGGCTCCTTGAAGGAGCACAGCTGACCCCATTCCTAGGTAATTGGAGCAAGGGTATATGAGCCAGCATCTCATCAACCTTGTGCCGAAAGGAAGGAGCCTGAGGAAGCTAAGCCTCAAAGAACTCTTTCAATGTCAATAATGGAGAGGGCTCTGCTTGAAAACCAGGATGTAGAGGCAGGTTGGTGTGGAGCAGTATAGAATCCTGGCCACAGGCCCTATGCCGGACTGACCTCATGGTCACCTATATGAAGATTGTGAATTTTCTGATTCCTCACAGTTATCAACAGGCCAACTTCTTTTCACACTGTACCATGCATGCAATTCACCTGGGCACTTTGTTGAAATGTAGGCTATGACT
>NW_007134561.1:0-5940 GCF_000164805.1 Carlito syrichta | reverse complement strand
CTTGGACTAGGAGCATTGGCCTCACCTGGAAACTTGTTAGAGGTGCAGATTTTAAGATCCTAGTGTATACCTATGGAATCAGACTCTGCATTTCCACGATAGCTCCAGGAGATTTCTATGCACATACACATTCGAGAAGCACTGATAGAAAAGACACTTCCTGGAGTGTTGTGTGACCCAAGCCAATGGCTTTGTGGAGAAGACTGTAATTTTAAGGAGCACAAGGTCTGTATATCATGCACTGTCAAGAAGGAGAATCATTCTGACAAATCAGGGGGCCACCCCATAGTGACTTCCTTGGCCGGTGGATATTTGAAAAGTCACCTGTCAGTGGGCTGCAAGATCCACCAGAGGGAGCCGGAGCCTGGGGTGACTCCAGGGACAGATGTGGAAAAAAGGTGGGGAGTCCCCCACTTTTTGTGTATGACTTGTTCTGGCAAATATTCACACACACTTTTTGATAACCGTTACAAAAATAAGATTAAAAGAGGTGGAGAAGTATTTAATTAAATATTTAATTAAAGTTAATTAACATGAGGATAGGAAGTTAAGAAAATTTAAAAGAAAAAAGAAAAAAGAAAAAAAAACTAAAGATTTTAAAAAGTAAATAGGAGATGTGTGTGTGTGTGTGTGTGTGTGTGTGTGTGTGTGTGTGTGTGTGTGTTTTATGGGAAAGTATTATTTCTACTTGGGTAGAAATGATTTTTTTAAGCAAGACATGAAAACCACTAGTCATAAGGGCAAAAGTTGATAAATTAGAATACAGCTGGCATAAAATAAGGACTTCCATCATCAAAAGACATCTTTAAGAAAGTAGAAGTGTGAGTTTCCGAGGTGTAGATAATTACAACATGTTTAGCTAACAAAGTGCTTATATCAATAAGAAAAAAAAAAAGACTAGAAAAGGCGAGCAAAAAAACTTGAATAGTCATTTCACAAAGGGTAATTTCAATGGCCAGTAGAAAAAGTGTTCAGCCTCAGTTGTAACCAGAAAAATGCAAATGAGGCTACATGAAACACAATAACATGTCCACCAGGGTTGGCATGATGACTATCAATGAAAATTTTCATACCCTACCGGTGGAACTGTGAATTGGTAGAGACTTTTTGAATTCAGGTGATAATTTTCTCATAAATTGATGCCACACATACTCTATAACCAGAAATTCCATTCCTAGGTATATATCCAACATAAATGCATGCGTATAACCCCAAGAAGACATGTGCAAGAAATGAACCCCCAATCAGAAACAACTCAAATGTTAGAAGCAACAGAATACTGATTTATAAATCATAATATATTCATGCTAAACAACAATAAAACATTATGATTTATAAATCATAATGTAATCATGCTAAACAACAATAAAAATGAATGCACTAAAGCCAAACATATCAATGAGAGAAATGTAAAAACGTTTTTTTCATAAAGGGTGGGATAAGAAGACATAAAAGAATATATATACTATATAAACATTGAATGCAGAGTTCAATGACAAATAAAACTGGGTATAAAAGTTAGGCTGGTATTTAAAAAACTGTAATGCTCACAGTGCAGATTTTGAACTTGTAAGCCTCTATAATAGTGTATGCCAATTCCCTAAAACAATAAGAAATCTCCCTCTCTTTCCACATCCTATTGCTTTCTTTTTTCTGAAGAATGTTAATACAATAGGTAAAACATATTTTAAACTGCTAAGAACAGGTGATCATATATATAAAATATAAAACCTACAAGCAATAAAGTAAACTGAAAATAAAAGAGATGAAAGATTAAAATGATAGTCAGTTAAAAAGGAGGATTTGAAAATGACCTGGAGATGAAGTTGAGGACTATGAATAAAAGTGAGGACAAACCTAGGTAAAGTCAAGGTTAGAAACTAATGTCAAAATTATTGGGGGTGGGAGAGGGATATCTTTAAAAGGAAGCAAAAGCAAAAAGCCTGGGAATGGAGATGAGAGAAAGCGAATGAGAGAAGTAAGCTAAAAGCAGATGTTTATGGAACCAGGTATGGGGAAAATGGGCTTTCCCACAGCACCGAGACTCATAGCCTTGCTGACACTCCTCCCAGGCATGTTCCTTCTTGCCCTCCTTTACCCTGATGTTCTTCTTCGCCATGAACTCTTTCTTGCCTGTACCTGCTGTGACAGGGCCAGAACTTCTCCACCTAAATATCTGCAGTCAACCAGGCTACTGGCACACTGTCATTTCCAGAATATTCCCGTGAATCCACAGCCTGAAGTAGCCTCCATGTTGCTGTGTGTTTCCATCTCTTCGTTTTCCCTCTTGCGTATTTGTACATTCCCAGGATTGGGATCACACTCTGTGTGTCTTATATTCGGCCCTTTTGGCATCACGTCATGACATAGAATTGGACGTTTTTCAAAGCCTTGATTTTTAATGAGTACACAATATTTCATCATGTATTATTCAGTGATTGTTCCACAGAAATTTGCTGAGTGTGTATTATGTGCCACGTGCTTCGTGACTTGTTCAAGGTCACTCTTAATTAGCAGCAGAGTGTGAAACAAACAGGACAATCAGTGAATGCAGTACAAAAGTTCTCGCTGGCCCTTTACTGATTTTCCAGGTTCACAATAGGTCCAGGTAAATAAATTTGCCTGTGTGAACTAGAGGATCATCTCTGTAGTTCAGATGTCTACTTGGTTTGCGCACTAGATCAAGGCTAAACATCCACTGTGGATTTCTGTTGGAGGCAAAGAAAAGTTTCATGAACAGGATTTGCCAGAGACAACATGGCAGTCTTTTTCCAAGAGATGCTTTATGTTTCTATTTTCTCAAAAATGTGATACATTCACCTGGTTCTAAATTCAAGATAATATAATAATGTATACAATGAAATGACTCATTCCCACCACTTCCTCATCTGCTAAGTATCTACCAATTTATTAGCTTTTTCATTTATTGTCCTGATGTTTCTTTATACGAGTATAAATATACATGCTTACTTTTTTCCCAACACAAAAAGATAGCCTACAATTCATATATTTTGCATCTTGCTTTTTTGCCTGTAGCTATATTGCTTGGAGATATTTCTATATAAATAAAGATCTTGCTTCCTTTATCTTTTTTAGTTCTACAGTCCTATACTCTTGTAGTACTCCACTGCATGGCTAATCATAGTTCTCTGGCCAATTCCCTGTTAATAGACTTTTGAATTTGTCATTAGATTTGTCACCCCAAACAAGATTGCATTGAATAACCTCATGTGTATTTGATTTTGTACACATATTTGAACCAAAGGGTAAGCGCATTTGTAATTGATATTGCCAAATTACCTTCACAGGTTTTGGCAATATCCATTCCCACCAGCATCATTCTTGACCTTGCCTTTGACTAGAGACCCAGGACAATTGTTTACTGAGTCAGCAAACTGAGTGTCTGCCCTACAACAGGTCACATGCCAGACAATAAAACCCCAAAGAAAAATAAGAGGCTGTTGGTAACTGCTTTCAGTAGAGAGACAGAAAAAATTTATTGAAGATTCAAGTCAATATGTGACAAAGCACCTTAGCATGATACAGGAAGAGCTATGAGAACAGGGACAAGGAAATTATATATTCTGCAAGGAGGTCTTCAGAGGAGGCAAAATTGAGCTTGGCACTGAGAGACAAGCAAGTAACCAAAAAGAGAGGGATTTGAGACAGATTGAGGTGGGGGTGGTAAGTGGGAATACTGCAAACTGTAGCCTGGACACTTGTTCCAACAACCATGAATAGAGTGACATTGATCAAACATGAGAGCTAAGGTTGGAGAGGAAAACAAATACCAGAGAGAGAGAGAGAGAGAGAGACTTATCTGATGGAGACTTCATCTCCTAAGAACCAAGCAGTCCTTGTGGGCTTGTAAGTGGCAGTGACATGGTCATATTGCTTTCCCAGCCACACTCTACTCTTTCTCTTCCATTGGACTATAACACTATGAAAGCATAATAGTGCCTATCCATTTCACCCCAAGTGATCATTTGATGCCTTAAACTGAGATCTCACAGCAACTCCCATTAGGCCACTTATGATGCAATAAACATTTGTGACTGCCCCTTGATTTTAATTGTCTTAGAAACAAACTCCAGGCAATACTACCTCCCATCCTAGCCTATTTCCAACATATGATCAGGGAATGGGAGAGTCACTGTCAGAGCTTAGGAAAAACAGAGGCTAGTGACTCAATAGCTCAAGAAAGGAAGATGGTAGAGGAGAAGTCAAATAAGAATGAGAACCCAGTCAGAATATTTAATACCAGCTGTTCATTTCCAGATGAAGACTCCTGTGTTGCTTAGAGGACCTATGTTCTTCTTCCACCAATGGAGTGATTGTGTCTTGTGCTTCAGTCCATTCATATCAGAAGGAGGCCAAGTGGAGGGGCTCACACAGTAGCTACCAAAACTCCTGCTCAAGGGGTAGACTGGCTAATATAGAATCACCCTTTGTAAGGTTTCCCACTCCAGTAGGGAAATCTAGAAAGACCTTTTCCTTTTCTAATATTTTCTACTGTTCTAATGTTTTTGTCTTTTCCAGTGTTCTAATATCCCTGTTTTCCTGCCTTTCAAAATATGGACTAATATCGATATAACCGACCCACACATTACCCTCGGGAAATACTCCCCCTTGGAAAAAGAGATCCTAGTAAGTGCCCTGAAGATTTCACACACAGAGAGGCTCCACTGAAGCCAGCCAGGTTGGCTGGGGGAAGCCAAAGTTTCAAAAACCCCCAGCAACAAAGACAGCCTTCAAAAACGAACTCAAATTGTCCGAATCTACTAGTGGTTTTTACAGTTGCACTGCAAAATACTTTTAAAAATAAGTTCACTTAGGAATATAATTGATAACAAATGATAACTACCATTTCATAAGCACCTATCTTCCATTGATTTTTTGCATATACGTTGTCCTATTGAAGTCTCTAAATGATCCTGCAAAGTCAATACATTTCTTTTGAAGTAGGTAAGAGGAGAGTTGGGATTTGAATCCAGGGTTGTTTGACTTTAAAAATTCATCCTTTTTCAGGATTGGCAGTAGTGGGAAACTGTCAGGGAAGGGGAGGATGGGAGTGGCAGTTGAGGGAAACTGCTAGGGGAGGGAAGGGCACACCTCATCAACAAGGGTATCTGCATAATCAACATTTGTATACCTAATCCTGAATTGTACCCCACATCTTTAAAATAAAAAAAAATTCATCCCTTTTCCCAGTACACAGGTGCTCACACATTCTTAGCGAGGGAAGGAGAAACAGCCACTACCTAACTCTTTTCATGGGTGCAGCCTGCCCCTATACCATGGATATTTCAACAATGCCTTTTTCTTGTCAGCATTTAGGTGACATTCACACTATAGCATCAAGGAGGCTTTTGGCTTATAAACAACAGGAAGAATGGAAAATGCTTAAGGAACTACACAGTTGCTGTCTCTGTACTGTAAATGGGCAGTGGAATATAGAAAGTGTGATACTTCTTGTGTTACTTGGAAACATCTAGAAAAAATATAGACAGTAAAGTTTATTGTGATTCCCCAGGGAGTTTAAAATGCTACAGCAAAACAGATGAACATCAGCAAACACATAGAAAGACTGCAGCTTGCTTGAGTCCTGAGATATCAGCAGTGTTTACAGTGTGTTGAAAGATGTGACAGCTCCCTCTTTCTGTCTGGAGTGAGCTGGGACCCAACAGAAAAAGACAAGGCCAGGCAAGGGGAGGACAACAATGGCACCAATGATAGTGATAATGCCAATCAAGAGGAGAAAGAGGAGATAGAGGGCAAAAACACAAGAAGACGAGAAATAAAAATGAGCATAGTTTTCAAATCAAAAGAACCAAAAAAAAAAAAAAAAGGTTTAGCACACCATGCAAATGATCTCAATTATTCCTCCCCACAAAGAAACTGGAATGATTCATCACAGGCTTAATATACCAAAATATTTTC
>NW_007134560.1:0-1033 GCF_000164805.1 Carlito syrichta | reverse complement strand
CGAGGGAAGGAGAAACAGCCACTACCTAACTCTTTTCATGGGTGCAGCCTGCCCCTATACCATGGATATTTCAACAATGTCTTTTTCTTGTCAGCATTTAGGTGACATTCACACTATAGCATCAAGGAGGCTTTTGGCTTATAAACAACAGGAAGAATGGAAAATGCTTAAGGAACTACACAGTTGCTGTCTCTGTACTGTAAATGGGCAGTGGAATATAGAAAGTGTGATACTTCTTGTGTTACTTGGAAACATCTAGAAAAAATATAGACAGTAAAGTTTATTGTGATTCCCCAGGGAGTTTAAAATGCTACAGCAAAACAGATGAACATCAGCAAACACATAGAAAGACTGCAGCTTGCTTGAGTCCTGAGATATCAGCAGTGTTTACAGTGTGTTGAAAGATGTGACAGCTCCCTCTTTCTGTCTGGAGTGAGCTGGGACCCAACAGAAAAAGACAAGGCCAGGCAAGGGGAGGAAAACAATGGCACCAATGATAGTGATAATGCCAATCAAGAGGAGAAAGAGGAGATAGAGGGCAAAAACACAAGAAGATGAGAAATAAAAATGAGCATAGTTTTCAAATCAAAAGAACCAAAAAAAAAAAAAAAAAAAAGGTTTAGCACACCATGCAAATGATCTCAAATTATTCCTCCCCACAAAGAAACTGGAATGATTCATCACAGGCTTAATATACCAAAATATTTTCACTTAGCAAAATCCCCTGGAGACTTAATGCTACTGAATCAGGATTTTATGTCACAAAGAGTCTACACCAGTGAAGGGGCCAAGACCTGCAATTTGGAAGAAGAAAGTATCTGGAAATAGCACACCTACAATGCGACTCCTTATCATTATTACAGGTTAATTTATTTTCCAGAGAAACCAAGTGTACTGGTTCTTATTATTCCTGCCAGCTGTGTCCCAAGCTTTTTACCATCCTGTCTTCTTGTTGGATTGTGGCTTCTGCCTGATCTCCAGGGGATGCTCAAGGTAAGACTTAGCTGCTGAGGCTTTCTGGTCTCAGGCAACT
>NW_007134559.1:0-2979 GCF_000164805.1 Carlito syrichta | reverse complement strand
CATGAGAGCTTCAGTCAAACTTTATTACTAGAGTCACAGATGTAGGCTCTGACTGACATGCCGCAAAGCCAGGCATGGGTAAGGCAGAGGAACATCAGTGGGTACCCCTTCCACCACTTACCTGCCAGAACTTTTGAGAAAGTAATATACTTCAAAGGAAGTTGGTGGTTGGGTGGGTTCTCTGATATACTTGATGGTGGTGATGTTGTGATAAACTGTAAAGAAGGGTTTGGTTGTTTCACAAATCTTGTAAATGACCTTTGACCCCGGAGGTCCATCCAGGATTTCGATATACTCTTTGTTACAGTCATTGAACCTGTGTCACAGAAAAAAAGCAGGTATCAGCTTTTGGAAACCTCCTTGCTCTACCAAAATATCTCTCACCAAAAATGACACAAATTACAACAGTTTTCTTGTAAGAAATGCAAGGCCAGATGTGAACAAGGGCAGGAACGTTTATAGGTCCTTCTAAAAAGGTGGGTCAATCCACACAATCTCTACCTTCTGAGAAATCTTCCCTTCCACCTGGGCAGCCAGGGACTTCCCAATCTCATTGCTTTCATGTTCTCCAGAAGGCCCAGCCTGTGACTCTGGGATTCCAATTCAGAATATTAGTATCAAACACAATAGAAAATGTAATTCAAGCTCCCAAAATTGAGTGCTGCCAACACAGTGGTGCATTTCACAGGTCACATCCTCTGTATTAAAGTGAGAGGAGTCAGACATGAATGTGGGGATGCCATGGTCAGATTTTGGCCTCCCTCTCCAGTGGCAGATGGGGCAGAAGATTGGGAGGCATGATCCCCTAGCCAAAGTTTGGCCTTCTTAACTCTGGACAGAGGAGAGAGGGGCTTCCCTCTCCACCCTGTGAGTGACTAGCTGCACATGGGGCTCTCTCAGTCTTTAGAGGTCTCTACGCTTTCCTCTACTCCTTATACTTTTCCAGACCTGCTCTCCACCCCTCATTTTCATGTGGACCTCAGCACATCTCACATGCATAGGAAAGGGACCAGTATAATCTGATAAGTGGACATCCCACTAGGACTCTCACAGAAAGCTGACGTTGTATTAGTTTTGCCCTTGGCCAAGCCTGAGACCTGCTTTGGTGCTGAGAACAGTGAGATGCAAAATCAATTTTAGAAAAGGACAAAGGGATGATATGGGGAAATGTCCAGAGCTGTCCATTCCTCTGACCCTGGACAGATGGTGAAACAGGAAATACCCACCTTCTTCATCTCAGGCCTTCCTCAACCTCCTTCTTTCCTTGTTTCACCGTCCTTGTCTTCTGGGCTACATACAAATCCTTTATCAGAAACCTCAAGTACAACTTAGGTAGTTGGTCTAAGCCCTATTTTTGAGGCAAATGTCTGTATTGTGCGCTTCACCGCATGGGCTACCTGCATAGCCTAGTGGGGGTACCAACCCTATAATATATATTTGAGAGAACAGGGTCACTCAGTTACATGGATGCCATCATCTGTTTCATCCACTCTTTTGGACTTGTCATGAAACTGAAAGAAATGTGGCCCCCTTGCTCATTCAGTAAAGACTGTCCTGGTATAGCATTGCAGCAGTTAACTCATGCTGTTTGGAAATGCTTTCTGTGACTTTATCATTTTATTCATTCATTCAAAAACATGATTTGACACCCAAAGATATACCCTTGTTTAGTATAGATACACAAGGGTATAGGCACAAGTAACATTACCCTTTAAATTCTTTTTACAGCTTTTCACTGGGTATCCTATGGGACATGTGTGAGAGAAAGATGTGACCACCTCCGGAGAGATTTAGGAAAGGGGATTGGGTATTATGGAATAGTGTGCCCTTGAACTAACCAATGAAATAAAACATGAGAACTATACACAGAGGATAGACAAGTTGGTGGGGGTTGAAGGATGCATTCCAGGCAGAGGGGTAGTGTGAGCAAAAGCAAGGAGCTGCTGGATTCTCTTGTGACCAGAAAACTCAACGTGTTGTGGCTCAGCCCAGAGAGCAGGTTCAGTGGGAGGAAGTGATCAGAAGCAAGCAGAGATCCAGGGGTCACATCACAAAAGACTTGCAAAGGCATGGCAAGGAGGATAAACTCTCTCCAGAGAACGTGGAGCCACAGAACGGTCTTCAGCAGTTAGTGAAAATGAAATTGGATTGTGTGTTGAATGCCCATGGTGGATGATGAACTGGAAGAGGCTAAGGTGAACTCCTTTTTATAAACCTTAAAAATATTAGCACAGAAAACTTGCAGTTTTAGCACGCACTTGATTGCAGGAATTGCTAATACTATGTTATCACCCAAAGGCTGCTCGATGATCCAGATGCATTCGGCTTCTGACCTGACATTATGGATGAACTTGCCATAACCATTTGTGTAGCGGCCTCCACACTCACCGGGCACTGTAAGAAGAGAAAAGGAATCCAAGTCCTGTATGGCAGCTCCAGGCCTGGGAATTGATGTGCCTTTCCTGGATCCCCGATTATTATTATAATTTTTTTTTCTGAGTTGGAGTCTCACTTTGTCACCCAGACTGGAGTGCAGTAGCATCCTCACAGTCACCACAGCCTCAACCTGCTGGGCTCAGGTAATCCTTCCATCTCAGCCTTCCACGTAGCTGGAACTACAGGCACATGCCACCACACCTGGCTAATTTTTTGATTTATTGTAGAGATGAGGTCTCACCAAGTTGCTCAGGTTGGTCCTCGAACCCATGGGCTCAGGCAGTTCTCTCACCTCAGCCTCCCAAAGTGCTGAGATTATAGGCATGAGCCACCACCATGCCTGACCAGATACCCAGTTATTCATAATTCTCCTAACCTCCTGTCCTTGGCAACAGAATTCGACCTTAAACAATCTGAAAGTTGTCCTTTTATATTTAGGTTGTTCAGACTTGTGAAGGCAAACATGCTCATTTTAAAGTACCATTTGTCTTTAACTAGCAAGAACTAAGAAAAACTAATTCTTCACACTGACACATTCTTTTT
>NW_007134558.1:0-3989 GCF_000164805.1 Carlito syrichta | reverse complement strand
ATTGATGTGCCTTTCCTGGATCCCTGATTATTAAAATCAATTTTTTTTCTGAGTTGGAGTCTCACTTTGTCACCCAGACTGGAGTGCAGTAGCATCCTCACAGTCACCACAGCCTCAACCTGCTGGGCTCAGGTAATCCTTCCATTTCAGCCTTCCACGTAGCTGGAACTACAGGCACATGCCACCACACCTGGCTAATTTTTTGATTTATTGTAGAGATGAGGTCTCACCAA
Organism: Carlito syrichta; assembly: GCF_000164805.1. Lineage (NCBI taxonomy): Eukaryota > Metazoa > Chordata > Mammalia > Primates > Tarsiidae > Carlito > Carlito syrichta. The sequence continues at coordinate 3,756 of NW_007134558.1, read as the reverse complement.
GTTGCTCAGGTTGGTCCTCGAACCCATGGGCTCAGGCAATTCTCTCACCTCAGCCTCCCAAAGTGCTGAGATTATAGGCATGAGCCACCACCATGCCTGACCAGATACCCAGTTATCATAATTCTCCTAACCTCCCGTCCTTGGCAACAGAATTCGACCTTAAACAATCTGAAAGTTGTCCTTTTATATTTAGGTTGTTCAGACTTGTGAAGGCAAACATGCTCATTTTAAAGTACCATTTGTCTTTAACTAGCAGGAACTAAGAAGAAACTAATTCTTCACACTGACACATTCTTTTTCATAAAAGGCATTGCAAGATTGGTGAGGAGAAAGCATAAACACCTGCTTTCTGCCTCTCTGAATATCTTTTATTAGGGCGGGCCAGAGAAATAACAAATAGATCTCTTGCCCCAAGAGAGACCTAACCCCTCAGCAATGAGAATCCCGGTCATTGTAAGACCTGAGGGAAGAGTTCCATGGCCCTGCTGATGCCTTGGTGAAATAAAAATGGCAGCTTTCCAAAGGGGTCACTGTGATTATGTTTATAAACTGGTACTCCCGTACGCATCATTTCATACTAAGTTAATCAGTTCATCAGTGAATGAATGAATCAATCATCGGCCTAAACCAGGAGGAGTCCTCTCTTCCCTCTACCCCACATTCTTCATGCTGTTCTTCCCTCTTCCTTTAAGGCTACATCTCTGACGTTGAAGATGAGCAGCCGCTTAGTTCTCCAGACTCCAGGCATTTAGAGAAGGCTCTGTCTTTCTGGAACACAGGCTCTGTGGTGAGGCGACTCCTTTCTCAGCCCAGTGAGGCTGTGCAGACAAGAAGATGGAGGACACTCCTGGGGCTTGAGGAATGTAAGCTGAGTGGGGAGAAGACACCAGAAGGGAAGACCTGAGGGCGTGTGGAGGGCCAATTGGAGTTTATGAAGGATAAAGCAGATTGTCACGTACAGAAATACCGAGTTATTTTGCCCAATTGTCCCTAGTCCATGCCCTTTCCAGGGAGTCCTTTGGAGTCCAACCCCAAAACTCATTGTGTCTGTGTGAGGGAAAGGGAGAGGGATTCGTGCTCTGGTCTGCATTTACCTTGGGAACGTGATGCTGAAACAATTATGGCTGGAAGACAAAAAAAAACACAGAAAAATAAAATGAAAGAATGAAAGTTACCAGTGGGTCAAAGTAGGAGAATGGAAATTGACCACACTCTGAAGGGGAACTTGAATGCAAAGGATGGATTCCAGCAGGGGCAGGTGGCATCACTGTTTACATGCCTGGGAGCAGCCCTTGTTACCCAGTGGGAAGGAGAAAAGAAGGAATGAGTTTCAGCATTCACAGAATAGCTTACTTACCACTCTATCCTTGTGTCTCTGATTCCACTCAAAGTTCAATTTTCCCCCTCTGAAGCCATAATCAGAAAAGATTGCTTCTGCTTTAGTGACCAACTTGTCTTGGATTCACCAAGTTTCTCTAAAATTTAGCGCTAGTTTCCCGTGTTTCAAGAAACCCTAATTTATTGGGAAAACCCAGAGATGTTAGCCACCCTAATTCTAACCTCTATATTCTTATTGAAATGTGTGAAATGAGACTAGACCAATTTAATGTTTAATTAAATTCATTCAATAAATATATCAGCTGTGTAAAAATAAACATTATTATTCTCTGGAAACTTCACTATTTCTGGCACCTGAGTTAAATACTTGGATCAAAGAAAGCTCTGGGTGCAATCATAAGGCACCCACGGTGAATATGACACTGTGACTCATAGTCAGAATAAGACCTTGTGGGCAGTAGCACGGGTTCACAATCACATGATGACTCTGATTAACATTCTCTGTGGGAAATAGAACTGAAAGGCTTTGGACGAGTTACTTATCTCCCTAATTTTCAGTTCTCTTCTCTCTCCAGTGGACATACTGACAGTATTTGCCTAGTAAGGAGGAGGGTGATCCACAAAATCCCATGGCCCAGAACTCAGCTCAGGGTAGCCTGCCACCAATCAACTTGTCACTCTAATGTTTTCAGGACTTTTGCTCCCTTTCTCACATTAGATGATATTTTGACTTGGTTATTAATAACCACTATAATGTTCTATAATCTGTTCTAGACAAAGCTCAACCAGGACCGTGGGTACATCTTAGCTGTCCTTCCTGGGCCTGAGGCTCCATAGGCCTTTGAGGTGTAAAGAAAAGTTTCCCCACTGCTAAAGTCTCTATCTGCTCTCTAGGTTATAGATCATGGTTTGCCAGAAAGCAGACCTCAAATGCAAATCCTTAAAATGGATCCTTTGCTCCTTTTCCTTCTCTCCAGGTGGTCTCAGAGGAAGAATCCAAAGTTGATCACAGGCCAACATAATCTCCTGTTTGGACGCCCTCCTGCTTCAGTTTAACTTACAGTAATTTTACATTAACAGACCTTGTGTTCATGACATGAGAGGAACTGAGGCCCATAGAAACCAAGAGACTAGTTTCAAGTCCCAAGGTGGCAGTGGCAACACCAAGGTTAGTTTCTAATCTCCTAACTGGCCTCTTCTAAAGCCCTCTCTGTTTCACTAGAGTGCCATTTCTAGTCTGGACCCACATACCACCTTGAGCTCCTTTCATCTAGATTCTTAGCTCCAGGCCTGACACATAATGAAACGACTGGAGCAACCCCTTCATGTCCCCTCCTACTGTGGGAGCTTTTTGAATCCTTCTTTCTAAAAAAAAACCACCAAAAAAATAAAGAAAGAAAAGAAGAGACTGCCCCTCTAAAAAATGCTCTGTGGATAATATTCAGGCTATGATTTTAATGATCACCTCAGGGGCACCTGAGGATGCTTTTGTAAAGAATTAATCTTGAGTTTGTCTCAGACAAGTTTTATGGCTTATTAACTCCTCACAATAGCCTGGTTTGTTTGCTCAGTATTTTGCCCCTGAGGATCGCATAGGTTGACTGACTTGGCCAAGCTCACACAACACTTTCCTACTACTTGCTGCAAGCCAAGGACACCTGCCTCCTTTTTGGCATGTTTCCTTTCTAACTTCACCAGGAACAAAGAAAGCCAATGGCAAGCATATTGAATGATGCTCCAAAGCCCTGATTTTGACAGAAGGTATAAGCTGTTATCTGTCAAAGACGGAGATGGACATCTGAAGCTGGATGATAACTTTCACCAGAGTAGGCCAAGCAGAAGTGGTGCTGGATGACTTGCAGGAATCTGGGAAGGAGAGGAGAGCATTGAGGGAGGAGGAAAACAGCCCCTACATGAGTGTGCAGTCGGCAAAAGTGAGCAACACTGGAGAAATGTGCAAGGCAGTAAAGTACTGAGTGAGAACATGAGTATAGAGAGAAGTGAGGAGAGAAGGAAACAAGAAAAGAAAGGGGAGAGGAAGAGGAAGACAGGAAGGGAGGGAGAGAGAAGAAGGAAATAGAGTCACCGAGAGAATGAGAGTGAAAGGGATGATGAGCTCTCCCTGTGGAAATATACACCCCAGTTTCTCCAAGGCAGCATTCTTCAGAGTTCACCAATCCTTGTGCATGTTATGCAACTCATAGGGCCCAGATTCTGAGGGGGCAAATAACTCTTCCTCTTCCAGGGTATCCTTAGCTTCAGTTGGGAGTTGCTATTTATTGCTGCTCCTGAATTTGCTGCAGCTGCCATATGCCAATCCACTGGGGCAGATGCAGAGTAACCCAGGATCCCCATTTACCCCTTTTTCTTTCCACTCTGATGCTTTTAAGTCAGGATCTCCTGTCTAGCACCTACCTG
>NW_007134557.1:0-11892 GCF_000164805.1 Carlito syrichta | reverse complement strand
GAAGCAGTCAGTTCTTATGCTGGGCGGGGGGGGGGGGGTGGGGGGGCGCGGAGGCGGGCTGTGTGTGTGTAAATTTCAGAAAAAACAGAAGTTCAGATAAAATTGTATAATAATACATAAAAGTTACTCATTATTTGGCCTAAAAGGATGAGATGTCATGGAGTGGTGTCTCATAAGTCATAGATAGATACAAAGATTTTCTGATTTGCAATTGGCTAAGGGAAAGCAGTTTTATTTAAAACTTTGGTGTCAGAAGATTCGAACGTGAACTCTGACTTGACTCATGGGAGTGACTTTCTCCATGCAACATTTGAAGTAAATTTGGATCAAAGAATGGCGGTCAGAGTTCAGTCCTCAGTTCTCTCTTATCTGAGGTACATGCTAGGATATTCATTGTGGTCTTGGTTTCTGAAAAACAACTCAAGGACATAAGATATTATCTTTAGTTTCTATAGGGAAACCAAACATTCCTTGATTCTAACTTTCTTGGCTATTGTTTTAAAGTGCTGTATCTTAAATTTTTCCTCATGACAAACCTAGTTTCCATGTGGCCCTACAATGAACTGTATTTCCCCCTTTATATATTCCATCTTCATAGGCTGCTGCACTGAAGACTTGTTTTCTGCTTCTTTGTGAGACTTTAGAAATTCTCTGTATCTTGTTCAAAGTCTCCTGTGACTGACTGCCATCCACAGCCTCATCACCATTCAGCTAGTCTTCTCCCCACTGTTCCAAGGTCTATCATCATCCACCTCCCCAGCATTCTTATTTTTTTCTTTTGCATGGAATAGTTGAAGGGTCTGATATGCATTTTGTGAGTTGCCTTCCAAGCATAGTTTCACTCTTGTTAACAGAGTACCATGATTTTATCCAGGTGTGGTTACCCTGAAAGAATGAAAATATCTGAATTCAGTTTGTAGAGTTGATTCAAGCAAAGAGCTGGGAGTGGCCCTTCCAGGACACATAGTCTCTGAAGAAGAAGTTATTCAACTGAATTGGGGTTTTCTCATTCTGTGCAGTAGGGCCAAACATCTACAGTGAGATTTGCAACAGGAGAAGAGAGGTCATGTATTTACAGGGCACCAAGCTAGGAGAAGCAGGCAGGGAAGTTAATAGTTATGTTCTTGCTTTTATAGGGAGACTAAAAGGACATTTAATAGGATCATAACATTTTCTGTACAAGGCTTATGAGAGTCACAACAAATTAGTTATTGTTTTCCTTTTACTATGATTGTTTTCACTTCACATGCCCCATAAATACAAAAATTGGGACTTTCGGGAAGATGGTGGTAGAACTGGCAGACTGTGGAAATCCCTGTATTAGTGAGTGACTGTATGGATGAATGTGTGTGCATGTCTGTGTGTAAATGGGTATGTGAGTGGCTAACTGAGTGGGGACATGGGAACAAGTGCCAGAGTTCTCCTGATGAAGTGGCTAGTGGCACAGCCACTCTGCTTGGACCCTAATGCTTCCTGTGGCACAGAAGCTGAGTGCCATTTTCTAAAATCCACAAGCTTCTCCTGGGAAGAAGCTTTCAGAGTGACTGCCATTGCCAGAACCTGCCACACCAGTGTAGTGCCAGGTCAGACACTGGCAGTAGGGCCATGGAAGGAGTGCAGTGAGGGAGTCAGAGGCATAGTCTCAAAGAAGTGATGGGGAACTAGACTCATTGCCACCACCTCCACCACCAGGCTAGGCTGCATGGTTCTGCCACCAGGACCTGAGATCTAGAGTCTGTGGTGCTTGCTGGGAGGGAACTTGCTGACCTCGTGTGAGGCAAGAACAGCAGTCTGTAGAAGAATTGAGCAACCCAGGCAAAGGAGTCCTTCAGGGTGGCTTCTGCGGAACAGCAGACACACATCTTAAGATTAGGGCATGATCTCTGCATTGCTTTGGGACTGCTCTCCACAAACCCAGAGAAGATCGCTCCCAGTGCACAAGCCCTGGTGGATAATGGAGGATGCAGAGCCCCAGAAGGCCTTACCCTCCCATCATCCACCCTGAGCTACCAGTTGGCAGTAGACACATACAGTGGATCAGACGAAGGAGGCTGGTGAGTGCCTAGCTGACCCCCACCCCCACCCCTAGTAACAAGCAAAAGATATTAGTAATGCAGGGTAGAGTCTGGAGGCCCCATTCTCCCACTGTGAACTGGATGTAGTGAGAGCTGTGACCATGCTGGGAGAGAAAGTAAGGGGAAGAGAACCCAGAGGATGCTGAGTCAAGTTATTCCTGCCTCTTTCTATCCCCTCTGGGTGGTGACTATCAATTGCAGTCTGTAGAGGGTGAAGATTCTAACATCTCAAGATTCAACAGTAAAGAGGGAATCTGCAGTAACAGACCTGCAGTTGCAAAATCTGCCCGAAGAGGGAGCCCCCCCTAACGAGAAATCTTTACCAGCAGGAATTTTGGATTTTTGTTTCTGTTGTTTTTTCTCTTTATCTTTTTGAATGTTTGGTTCATTTGTTTGCTTTATTTGTGGGTTGGCTGATTTTCTTTATTCTTTCCTCCTTTTTTCTCTCTTTGTTCTTTCTCTTTTATTGTCTTCTTTTTCTCTTTCATTTTCTTTCCCTTCTTTTCCCCTCTCTTTTCTCTCTTACACTCTATTGCAGATTTAGGGACTATACAAGCATTCTAATTTTAAGGTCATATTGTGTGGAGGTGGAGAGTGAATCCCAGCTGGCCCATTCACCAGGCAGCAACCATTGTGACCCATCAGAAGGTTCTGAATCCTTGCAGCTCCTCCCCATCCCTTAGTAAGTGCTCAGAATTGCAAAGAGGTAGCGCAACACCCTACTCCCAGCCCTATTTCATAATTGAACAAACTGGAGTCCTGGCGTGGGGAAGGACAGATGATAGAGCAAATATCAGAAGTGATTGCTTCTCTATTTTCCATTGAACAATGGAATTAAAAAGAAAGATGAGAGAACTGCTACAAGTGATGAAAAACCAACTAAAAATTACTGATAACTTTCAGAGTCCCAACAAAGAGAAAGTGCCTGAAAGAACAGCTACTTAAGCACAATCAATGGCTATCTTTGAGAATGACTGTACCCAGAAGATATTACAGAGAGCAGAGAATCATTGGCTAGAATGAATAAAAATCAAGAAATGCAAGGGCTAAAACTAAATTAAATTCAACAGACTTAAGCAGAATCAAGAAAGTATATTTAGAAATAACAGAAATAAAGAACTCCATCCAAGAAATAAATACCCACTGTCAAGCATAGGAAGCAGAACTGACCAAGCAGAATAAAGAATCTCAGAGCTGGAAGACCAAAATATGAAATTAACCCAATGTATTAAAAACTTTGAGGAAAAAAAGAAGAAAGAAGAAACTCTCTAAGAGATGCATCATTTTATCAAGAAACCAAACCTATGTCTGATTAGTATACCTGAGGTAGAAAGTGAAATGGACGACACCTTGGAACAAACATTCCATGAGGTCATTTAAGAAAACTTTCCTCATCTGACCAGAGAAATGACTATACAAGCACAAGAAATACAGAGAACCCCTGCAAAATATCTTATGAAAAGACCAACTCTAGGCATATAGTATTTTGCCTACACAAAGTAGATGTAAAAGAAATAATCCTAAAGGAAGCAAGAGAAAAAAATCGCAGTACCTACTGGGTAAGACCAATCAGAATCACTGCAGATTTATCTGCAGAAACACTATAGACCAGAAGGGATCCCCCAATCTTTAGTGTTCTCAAAGATAAATAATTTCAACTAATAGTTTCCTACTCATCCAAGCCATGTTCTTCAAGGATAGAGAATTAAAATATTTCCAAGACTCCGTTCCCTAAGGCAATATGCTGCTTCCAGACCAGCTTTATAGGAGATACTTAAAAAGTATCTGTGCTGTGCACAGAAGAAAGAAGAAACAAAAGAAAGGTCATGCACTTCATAAGATTATAAACAAACACAAAAGCAACAGTGCACACAGAACACCTGCAAAAATGAAAGCACACACATCTATAAACACAAAAGCTAAAAAAAAAATGAAACAGCCTTGTAAGAGCCTTATGACTTGAACAAACTCACACATTTCAACAATTAGCCTGAACATGAATGGACTAAATGCAGCACTGACAAGACATAGAATGGTAAACTGGATAAAAGACCACAACCTAACAATATGCTGCTTCCAGAAAACCCATCTCACAACAAAGGACATTAACAGACTTAAAGTTAGAGAATGGAGAATAAGCTTTCAGGTGAACCAAAAGCCAAAAAAAAAGGCAGTAGTTATATCAAGACAAGACAGCCCTCAAGATGTCAAAAATTTAAAAATATACAAATGGACACACATAATGCTAAAAGGATCAATCCATCAACAAGAAACATCCATCATAAACATATACGCACCCAACATTGGTGCACCAGGATTTATAAACAAACTACTAAGTAAACTAAGAAGTATATTGACTCTAACACTATCATAACTGGACATTTTAACACCCCAGTATCAACCCTAGATAGATCATTGAGGCAAAAAACAAGGAGATCCGGAACCTCAACCTGTTGCTTGACCAATGGACTTTATAGATACCTACAGAACACTCCACTCAACAACCACAGAATATATATTCTACTCATCACTACGTGGAATGTACTCCAAGATCGGCCACATCCTCGACCATAAATTAAACATAAACAAATCTCACAAAATCAAAATATTGCCATGCACCTTCTCAGAGAACAGTGGAATAAAAATAAATATCGCAACCAAAAACATTCCTCCAAAGCCACAAAGACATGGCCACTAAACAGCATGGTGCTGAACAACTCCTTGGTCAACACAGAAATCAAAACAGAAATTAAAACATTTTGGAAACAAATGAAAACCAAGACACATCCTGCCAAATCCTCTGAGATGCTATGAAATCAGTACTAAGAGGAGAATTTATATCTTTTTGCACACACATCAAGAAAATAAAAAAATCATGAGCTAATAGTCTGACAAGACTACCAAAACTCCAACTTTAGCAGAAGAATTCAGAGAATCAAAGAAAAGGTCCAAAAATGGAAATCAGAAGACAAAAATATCATAGAAAAAATTCAGTGAAACAAAAAGCTGGTTCTTTGAAAGGATTAACAAGACTGATAGACCCCAGATTGACCAAGAAAAAGAAAAAGTCCAACTAAACACAATCAGAAACTCAAAAAAATCAGGTCACAACTGACTTTGAAGAAATACAAATGGCTATCAGAGAATACTGTGCACATCTGTATAGAAACAAACTCGAAAGCTAAGTGAAATGGAGAAATTTCTGACATCACACAACCTCCCGAGGTTGAAACAAGGTGAAACCGAGACCTTAAATAGACCAATAACAACCCAGGAAATTGAGTTCATCATAAGAAAAATACCTACCAAAAAAAAAAAAAAAAAAAAAAGCCCTGGGCCAGATGACTTTCCAGTGGAATTCTACAATCCTTACAAGGGGGAACTGATACCAATCCTATTGAAAGTATTGGCTAGAATGAATAAAAATCAAGAAATGCAAGGGCTAAAACTAAATTAAATTCAACAGACTTAAGCAGAATCAAGAAAGTATATTTAGAAATAACAGAAATAAAGAACTCCATCCAAGAAATAAATACCCACTGTCAAGCATAGGAAGCAGAACTGACCAAGCAGAAAAATGGAATTTTGCATAATTAGCATTCTAATTTTAAGGTCTCAAAATGGTTGAGAAAAATGGAATTCTCCCCAAATCATTTTTCAAAACTAACATTATGCTGATACCAGCTGAGTAAAGATCCAACAAAGAAAGAGAAGTACAGGCCAATATCATTGATGAACATAGATGCAAAAATTCTCAACAAGGTTCTAGCAAGTGAATCCAACAACACATCTCAAAAACCATCCACCATGACTAAGGTAGGCTTCATCCCTGGGATACAGGACTGGTTCAACATCCACAAGACCATAAATGTAATTCAATGCATCAACAGATGGTAAAAACAAAAACTACATGATTATATCACTTGATGCAGAAAAAGCTTCTGATAAAATGCAGCATTTCTTCTTGATAAAAACCTTTGAACACCTAGGCATAGAGGAAACGTATCTCAAAATAGTAAGAGATAAACCCATAGCCAACATATTGCTAAACAGACAGAAATTGGAAGCATTTTTCCTGAAAACTTAAACAAGATAAGGCTGTCCTCACTCACTCCTCCTGTTCAACATAGTGTTGGAAGTCTTAGCTAGAGCAATCATACAAGAGAAGGAAATCAGGAGTAGTCAAATAAGAAAAGAGGAAGGCAAGTTATCCCTCTTTGCTGATGATATGATTCAATACCTTGAAAATACAAGATAATCTGTCAAAAAAAAAAAAAAAAAACTCCTTGCACTGATAAAAAACTTTGGTAAAGCCTCAGAGTATAAAATCAACCTGCAAAAAACTGCCACATTTTTATACACCAACAACAGACAGGCAGAGAATGAAATAAAAAGCACAATCCCATTCACAGTAGCCACTAAAAAATGAAATACATGGCATCTTCCAAACCAGAGAAGTGAAAGATGTTTACACCAAAAACCATAAAACATTGCTCAAAGAAATCAAAGAAGACACATACAAATGGAAAAATATTCCATGCTTATGGATTGGAATAATCAACATTGTTAAGATGTCCATCTTACCCAAGACAACATACAGATTCAATGCAATATCCATTAATTATCAGCATCATTTTTCTCAGACCTGGAAATGATTGTCAGAAATTCTTATGAAAATATAAATGACAGTAAATAGTCAAACAATTCTCAGTAAAGAAAACAAAGTGGGAGGTCTCACACTTCTGAACTTTAATCTTTATTATAAGGTTACAAATTCAAAGCAGCCTGGTATTGGTACAAGAACAGGCATATCAAACAATAGTAACAGGATATAGATTCTAGAAGCAAAACCTCAGTTTCCCAAACAACTCACCATTGGCAAATCCTCCACCAGTACCACTGGGGAGAGGAGAAACCTATTCAGTAAATGGTGCTGGGAAAACTGGCTGACCACATGCTAAGAATGAAACTACCCCTACCTATCACCATACACAAAAACAAACTCTAAATGGATCAAAGACCTAAACAAAATCCTCAAATTTATAAGAATCATAGAAGATGCAGTAGACACCCTTACAGGAATTGGAATGGACAACCAATTCCTAATCAAAATCCCCAAAGTCCATGCCATAAGAGATAAGATAGACAAGTTACACCTCATCAAATTGAAAAGCATCTTCAAAGCAAAGTAAACCATCAAGAGAGTGGGGAGACAGCCTACAGTATGGGAAAAAATATTTGTCAACTATATATCTGACAAAGACCTAACATCCACCATCTACAAGGAACTCAAACATGCTGGAATGAAAAAACCAAACAACCCTAATACAAGGTGGGCAAAAGATATGAATAGACATTTCTCAAAAGAAGACATACAGGAGACCAATAGATGCATGAAAAAATGATCAGCCTCACTAGTTATCAAAGAAAAGCAAATCAAAACCACATAAAATACCACTTAACTCCAGTCAGGATGGCCATCATCAATCACTCAAAAAACGGATGCTGGAGATTATGTGGAGAAAAGTGAATGCTTCTAACTGTTGGTGGGAGCATAAACTAGTACAACCTCTGGAAAACAGTGTGGCAATTTTTAAAAGTTCTAAAAATTGACTTCTATACAACCCAGCAATCCCCCTTCTGGGAATAAACCCAGAGAAACTCAAATCCTTTTACCTAAAAGATGCCTGCACATGCATGTTTATTGCAGCACTATTCACAATAGAAAAGATATGGAATTGTTTCATTAAATCTAAGTTATCAAATATGTGGGCATAAAGTTTTTTAATAACAATCTTATTGTTCTTTTAATGATTATGGGATCTGTAGTGATGCTTACTTTTTCACTTCTGCTATGAGTCATTTTTCTTCTCTTTTTCTCAGACTGACTAGAGTTTTATCAGTTTTATTATCTTCCAAAGAACAAGGTGTTGATGTCATTGATTTTCTCTTCAATTTAATTTATTTTGGCTTTAATTTTTCTGCTTACTTGGTATTTAATATGCTATTCTCTTCCTAGGTTCCTAATGTGAACATTATATTATTGATAAGAGGTCTTTTTTCTTCCTCAACCAGTAGATCACCAGATACCAAAGTACAAGAAAAATAAATCACGTATGAAAAGTATAGTATATAACTCTGATTTTTGACGGCATACTCATTTTTAAAGTGCAGCTGATCATAATGAATTATTCCTGAAGTGGCAACACAAACAGGACCTCCATGTACATATGAAAACTGCAAATAAAGAGCTGCTAATTATGCAAAAAAGGAGGTCTTTTCTCACATATACATTCAATGCTGTAAATTTTCTTCTAAGTATTGATTTCACTGCATTCCACAAATTGTGAAAAGTTGTAAATTCATTTTCATTTAGCTCAAAATATTTTTAAAATTTTTCTAACATGTTTGACCATTTTATTATTTAAAAGTATGTAGTTTAATCACCAAATATTTTGAGACTTGCCAGCAAACTTTCTGTTATTAATTTCTAGTGTGAGTCCATTATGGTCTGAGAGTGGACATTGACTATTATTCTTTTAAATATTTAAAGGTATATTTATGGCCCAGAATGTGGTCAATTTTGATGAATGTCCCATGTAAGCTTGTGAACAATGTGTTTTCTACTTCAGTGGATAAAGTAGTCTATAGATGTCAATTACATCTAGTTGATTGATTGTGTTTTTGAATTCAGCTATGTGCTTAGTGATTTTTTTTTTTTTGAGTTGGAGTCTCATTCTTTCACCCAGACTGGAGTACAGTGGCATGCTCCCAGCCACCACAGCCTCGACCTGGTGGGCTCTGGCGATCCTTCCACCTCAGCCTTCCAAGTAGCTGGAACCACAGGCATGCGCTACCACACCTGGCTATTTTTTGATTTATTATAGAGATGAGGTCTCACCAAGTTGCCCGGGCAGGTCTTGAACCCACAGGCTCAGGCAATCCACTCACCTCGGCCTCCCAAAGTGCTGGGATTACAGGCTGAGCCACCGAGCCTGGCCAATGCTTAGTGATTTTTAACCCCTGCTGGACCAATCCATTTTATACAAAGAGGTGTTGAAGATTTCAATTTTCATTATTATTATTATTTTTGAGTTGGAGTCTCACTCTGTCGCCCAGACTGTAGTGCAGTGGCCGCTCCTGGCCACCGCAGCCTTGACTGCTGGGCTCCGGTGATCTTTCCGCCTCAGCCTTCCAAGTAGCTGGAACTACAGGTGTGCACTACCACACCTGGCTAATTTTCAATTTTCATTATGGACTCAACTATTTCCTCTTGAAATTCTGTCAGTTTTTACTTCACATAATTTGATGCTCTTTTGTTAGGTACATCCATATTAAAGATAATTATATCTTCCTGGAGAAGCAACCTCTTTATAATGTTATATCATTATATGTTAGTGCATTATTTATCCCTTAATGCCTTCTTTGTTTTAATGTCCTCTGTGTCTAAAATTAGCATAGCTACCTGGTTTCCTTTTGGTTAGTGGTATCATGGAATATTAGTTTCCATCGTTTTACTCTTCATGTGTTATCTATATGTGTCTTTATAGCTTAAGTTGGTTTCTTGTGGAACATATAGTTGGGTCATGTTTTTTACTCACTCTAACAATCTCCTTTGTTTTATTGGTGTATTTATGCCATTGAAGTTTGCCTTAGTCCATTTTTTGTCGCTATAATGTAACACCTCAACTGGATATAAACAAATACTTGGGACTGGTACCAACATTGCTTCTGATGAGATTCTGGGGTAGTTTCCACTCATGGTGAAAAGTGATGAGGAATTAGGTGCAGATCATATTATGAGAGAGGAAGCAAGACAGAGAGCAGAGAAGGTGCCACTGTCTTTTCAACAACCAGTTCTCCCAGGAACTAAGACTGAACACTCCCTCTTGTCAGATGGCACTAAGTCATTTATGCAAGTCCTGCTACCAGGACTGAAACATCTTCCACTAAACCCAACTTCCAATATTTGAGATTGAATGTCAGCATGAGACTTGGCGGAGCCAAACAAGCTATATCCAAACAATAGCAGTGTTCAAAGTTATACTGATGTAGTTGGATTAATATCTACCATCCTTGTTACTGTTTTCTATTTGTTACTCATGTTAATTGTTTCTGTTTTTGTCTTATGCTATTTTCCTTCCTTTTGTGATATTGAGCATTTTATGAATGTATTTTCTCTTTTTTTATAGCAAGTATACTTCTTTTTTAGTTATTTAAATGATTTTTCTGGAGTTTGCCATATACTTTTACAACTAATTTATGCACACATTGTATTGCTTAATGGGCAGTGAATTTTAAACAAACGAAATAATCCTAATTCCCACTCCTGTTTCTCATATCCTGGCTCCCATTAATTTTACATACATATAAGCATACAGAGAATGTATACACACACACACACACACACACACACACACACACACATGCATATAGATTTTCATACATTCAATGTATACACAAACATAATCATTTTTCTATATCCATGGGGGACTGAATTCTGGATTCCCAACAGAGATTTAAATCAATATACTCAGTGATCTATCACAGAAACAAAATCAGTGTACCATATATTGTCACTCATAAGTGGACCTTGAACAATTATCATAATACTATGAGAAAGGGATTGGCAGTAGTGGGAAACTTCCAGGAGAAGGAGGGTGGAGTTGTTAGTTGAGGGAAACTGCCAGGGGAGTGAGGGGCACACCTCATCAGCAGGGTACCTGCATAATGAACATTTGTATATCTAACTGTGAATTGTACCCCACATCTTTAAAATAAAGAAAAATCAATTAATCAATCAATATACATTCATGTCCCTTATATAGTATAGTGTAGTATTTGCGTATAAGCTATACATATGCTATCTAATTTGAATCATCTCTAGATTATTTGCACCAAATACAAAATTAATGCTATGAAATAGTTGTTATTCTCTATTGATTTATTATTGTTTCTAATGGTGTGTTTTTGTTTTTGAGTTTCATTTTGAATATTTTTATTCCATGATTGGTTACATTCACAGATGCAGAATCTGCAGATAAAAGGGACCAACAGTAATTGAATACATTGTTGCTACTGTTATTTTCTTTTTAAGTTGTTATCTGTTATTATAATTAAAAATAAAAAAGTAAAAAATTTTATTTTGCTTTTACTTTTTTTTCACTTGATGATCTTCCCTTATGTAGATCTGAGATTCTGAGTTATATTACTTACCTTCTCTCTAAAGAATTTTTATTAACATCTTGGAAAGGCAGGGCTAGTGGCAACAAATTTCCTCAATTTTTGTTTGTCTGACGAAGTCTTTATTTCTTCCTCATTTAAAGAACAATTTCACTTTTTTTATCCAGTCCTCTTTTGAGGGGCAGCACAGTTGGTTTCATGTTCTTGCTGTTGTGAACAATGCTGAGATAAACATGTGTGCAGGTATCTTTTTCATAGAGTCACCTGAGTTCTTCCGGGTATATTCCTAGTAGGGGGATTGCGGGGTCATATGGAAGGTTGATTTTTAGAACTTTTAGGAATTGCCACACTGATTTCCACAGAGGCTGAACGAGTTCGCACTCCCACCAACAGTGTAGAAGTGTTCCCTTTTCGCCTCATCCTCTCCAACATCTGTTATTTTTTGAGTTATTTTTTGATGATGGCCAGTTTGACTGGAGTTAGGTTAGGTATCTCAGTGTAGTTCATTTGCATCTCCTTGATGACTATACACAATGGAAAACTATGCAGCCATAAAGAACAAAATCATGAACTTTTCAGCAACCTGAATGGAATTAGAATTTATAATACTGAGTGATCTCTCACAAAAACAAAG
>NW_007134556.1:0-6332 GCF_000164805.1 Carlito syrichta | reverse complement strand
CCAGGCAGTTGAGAAAAATGGAATTCTCCCCAAATCATTTTTCAAAACTAACATTATGCTGATACCAGCTGAGTAAAGATCCAACAAAGAAAGAGAAGTACAGGCCAATATCATTGATGAACATAGATGCAAAAATTCTCAACAAGGTTCTAGCAAGTGAATCCAACAACACATCTCAAAAACCATCCACCATGACTAAGGTAGGCTTCATCCCTGGGATACAGGACTGGTTCAACATCCACAAGACCATAAATGTAATTCAATACATCAACAGATGGTAAAAACAAAAACTACATGATTATATCACTTGATGCAGAAAAAGCTTCTGATAAAATGCAGCATTTCTTCTTGATAAAAACCTTTGAACACCTAGGCATAGAGGAAACGTATCTCAAAATAGTAAGAGATAAACCCATAGCCAACATATTGCTAAACAGACAGAAATTGGAAGCATTTTTCCTGAAAACTTAAACAAGATAAGGCTGTCCTCACTCACTCCTCCTGTTCAACATAGTGTTGGAAGTCTTAGCTAGAGCAATCATACAAGAGAAGGAAATCAGGAGTAGTCAAATAAGAAAAGAGGAAGGCAAGTTATCCCTCTTTGCTGATGATATGATTCAATACCTTGAAAATACAAGATAATCTGTCAAAAAAAAAAAAAAAAAACTCCTTGCACTGATAAAAAACTTTGGTAAAGCCTCAGAGTATAAAATCAACCTGCAAAAAACTGCCACATTTTTATACACCAACAACAGACAGGCAGAGAATGAAATAAAAAGCACAATCCCATTCACAGTAGCCACTAAAAAATGAAATACATGGCATCTTCCAAACCAGAGAAGTGAAAGATGTTTACACCAAAAACCATAAAACATTGCTCAAAGAAATCAAAGAAGACACATACAAATGGAAAAATATTCCATGCTTATGGATTGGAATAATCAACATTGTTAAGATGTCCATCTTACCCAAGACAACATACAGATTCAATGCAATATCCATTAATTATCAGCATCATTTTTCTCAGACCTGGAAATGATTGTCAGAAATTCTTATGAAAATATAAATGACAGTAAATAGTCAAACAATTCTCAGTAAAGAAAACAAAGTGGGAGGTCTCACACTTCTGAACTTTAATCTTTATTATAAGGTTACAAATTCAAAGCAGCCTGGTATTGGTACAAGAACAGGCATATCAAACAATAGTAACAGGATATAGATTCTAGAAGCAAAACCTCAGTTTCCCAAACAACTCACCATTGGCAAATCCTCCACCAGTACCACTGGGGAGAGGAGAAACCTATTCAGTAAATGGTGCTGGGAAAACTGGCTGACCACATGCTAAGAATGAAACTACCCCTACCTATCACCATACACAAAAACAAACTCTAAATGGATCAAAGACCTAAACAAAATCCTCAAATTTATAAGAATCATAGAAGATGCAGTAGACACCCTTACAGGAATTGGAATGGACAACCAATTCCTAATCAAAATCCCCAAAGTCCATGCCATAAGAGATAAGATAGACAAGTTACACCTCATCAAATTGAAAAGCATCTTCAAAGCAAAGTAAACCATCAAGAGAGTGGGGAGACAGCCTACAGTATGGGAAAAAATATTTGTCAACTATATATCTGACAAAGACCTAACATCCACCATCTACAAGGAACTCAAACATGCTGGAATAAAAAAACCAAACAACCCTAATACAAGGTGGGCAAAAGATATGAATAGACATTTCTCAAAAGAAGACATACAGGAGACCAATAGATGCATGAAAAAATGATCAGCCTCACTAGTTATCAAAGAAAAGCAAATCAAAACCACATAAAATACCACTTAACTCCAGTCAGGATGGCCATCATCAATCACTCAAAAAACGGATGCTGGAGATTATGTGGAGAAAAGTGAATGCTTCTAACTGTTGGTGGGAGCATAAACTAGTACAACCTCTGGAAAACAGTGTGGCAATTTTTAAAAGTTCTAAAAATTGACCTTCTATACAACCCAGCAATCCCCCTTCTGGGAATAAACCCAGAGGAACTCAAATCCTTTTATCTAAAAGATGCCTGCACATGCATGTTTATTGCAGCACTATTCACAATAGAAAAGATATGGAATTGTTTCATTAAATCTAAGTTATCAAATATGTGGGCATAAAGTTTTTTAATAACAATCTTATTGTTCTTTTACTGATTATGGGATCTGTAGTGATGCTTACTTTTTCACTTCTGCTATGAGTCATTTTTCTTCTCTTTTTCTCAGACTGACTAGAGTTTTATCAGTTTTATTATCTTCCAAAGAACAAGGTGTTGATGTCATTGATTTTCTCTTCAATTTAATTTATTTTGGCTTTAATTTTTCTGCTTACTTGGTATTTAATATGCTATTCTCTTCCTAGGTTCCTAATGTGAACATTATATTATTGATAAGAGGTCTTTTTTCTTCCTCAACCAGTAGATCACCAGATACCAAAGTACAAGAAAAATAAATCACGTATGAAAAGTATAGTATATAACTCTGATTTTTGATGGCATACTCATTTTTAAAGTGCAGCTGATCATAATGAATTATTCCTGAAGTGGCTACACAAACAGGACCTCCATGTACATATGAAAACTGCAAATAAAGAGCTGCTAATTATGCAAAAAAGGAGGTCTTTTCTCACATATACATTCAATGCTGTAAATTTTCTTCTAAGCATTGATTTCACTGCATTCCACAAATTGTGAAAAGTTGTAAATTCATTTTCATTTAGCTCAAAATATTTTTAAAATTTTTCTAACATGTTTGACCATTTTATTATTTAAAAGTATGCAGTTTAATCACCAAATATTTTGAGACTTGCCAGCAAACTTTCTGTTATTAATTTCTAGTGTGAGTCCATTATGGTCTGAGAGTGGACATTGTCTGACTATTATTCTTTTAAATATTTAAAGGTATATTTATGGCCCAGAATGTGGTCAATTTTGATGAATGTCCCATGTAAGCTTGTGAACAATGTGTTTTCTACTTCAGTGGATAAAGTAGTCTATAGATGTCAATTACATCTAGTTGATTGATTGTGTTTTTGAATTCAGCTATGTGCTTAGTGATTTTTTTTTTTTTTTTGAGTTGGAGTCTCATTCTGTCACCCAGACTGGAGTACAGTGGCATGCTCCCAGCCACCACAGCCTCGACCTGGTGGGCTCTGGCGATCCTTCCACCTCAGCCTTCCAAGTAGCCGGAACCACAGGCATGCGCTACCACACCTGGCTATTTTTTGATTTATTGTAGAGATGAGGTCTCACCAAGTTGCCCGGGCAGGTCTTGAACCCACAGGCTCAGGCAATCCACTCACCTCGGCCTCCCAAAGTGCTGGGATTACAGGCTGAGCCACCGAGCCCGGCCAATGCTTAGTGATTTTTAACCCCTGCTGGACCAATCCATTTTATACAAAGAGGTGTTGAAGATTTCAATTTTCATTATTATTATTATTTTTTGAGTTGGAGTCTCACTCTGTCGCCCAGACTGTAGTGCAGTGGCCGCTCCTGGCCACCGCAGCCTTGACCTGCTGGGCTCCGGTGATCCTTCCGCCTCAGCCTTCCAAGTAGCTGGAACTACAGGTGTGCACTACCACACCTGGCTAATTTTCAATTTTCATTATGGACTCAACTATTTCCTCTTGAAATTCTGTCAGTTTTTACTTCACATAATTTGATGCTCTTTTGTTAGGTACATCCACATTAAAGATAATTATATCTTCCTGGAGAAGCAACCTCTTTATAATGTTATATCATTATATGTTAGTGCATTATTTATCCCTTAATGCCTTCTTTGTTTTAATGTCCTCTGTGTCTAAAATTAGCATAGCTACCTGGTTTCCTTTTGGTTAGTGGTATCATGGAATATTAGTTTCCATCGTTTTACTCTTCATGTGTTATCTATATGTGTCTTTATAGCTTAAGTTGGTTTCTTGTGGAACATATAGTTGGGTCATGTTTTTTACTCACTCTAACAATCTCCTTTGTTTTATTGGTGTATTTATGCCATTGAAGTTTGCCTTAGTCCATTTTTTGTCGCTATAATGTAACACCTCAACTGGATATAAACAAATACTTGGGACTGGTACCAACATTGCTTCTGATGAGATTCTGTGGTAGTTTCCACTCATGGTGAAAAGTGATGAGGAATTAGGTGCAGATCATATTATGAGAGAGGAAGCAAGACAGAGAGCAGAGAAGGTGCCACTGTCTTTTCAACAACCAGTTCTCCCAGGAACTAAGACTGAACACTCCCTCTTGTCAGATGGCACTAAGTCATTTATGCAAGTCCTGCTACCAGGACTGAAACATCTTCCACTAAACCCAACTTCCAATATTTGAGATTGAATGTCAGCATGAGGCTTGGCGGAGCCAAACAAGCTATATCCAAACAATAGCAGTGTTCAAAGTTATACTGATGTAGTTGGATTAATATCTACCATCCTTGTTACTGTTTTCTATTTGTTACTCATGTTAATTGTTTCTGTTTTTGTCTTATGCTATTTTCCTTCCTTTTGTGATATTGAGCATTTTATGAATGTATTTTCTCTTTTTTTATAGCAAGTATACTTCTTTTTTAGTTATTTAAATGATTTTTCTGGAGTTTGCCATATACTTTTACAACTAATTTATGCACACATTGTATTGCTTAATGGGCAGTGAATTTTAAACAAACGAAATAATCCTAATTCCCACTCCTGTTTCTCATATCCTGGCTCCCATTAATTTTACATACATATAAGCATACAGAGAATGTATACACACACACACACACACACACACACACACACACACATGCATATAGATTTTCATACATTCAATGTATACACAAACATAATCATTTTTCTATATCCATGGGGGACTGAATTCTGGATTCCCAACAGAGATTTAAATCAATATACTCAGTGATCTATCACAGAAACAAAATCAGTGTACCATATATTGTCACTCATAAGTGGACCTTGAACAATTATCATAATACTATGAGAAAGGGATTGGCAGTAGTGGGAAACTTCCAGGAGAAGGAGGGTGGAGTTGTTAGTTGAGGGAAACTGCCAGGGGAGTGAGGGGCACACCTCATCAGCAGGGTACCTGCATAATGAACATTTGTATATCTAACTGTGAATTGTACCCCACATCTTTAAAATAAAGAAAAATCAATTAATCAATCAATATACATTCATGTCCCTTATATAGTATAGTGTAGTATTTGCGTATAAGCTATACATATGCTATCTAATTTGAATCATCTCTAGATTATTTGCACCAAATACAAAATTAATGCTATGAAATAGTTGTTATTCTCTATTGATTTATTATTGTTTCTAATGGTGTGTTTTTGTTTTTGAGTTTCATTTTGAATATTTTTATTCCATGATTGGTTACATTCACAGATGCAGAATCTGCAGATAAAAGGGACCAACAGTAATTGAATACATTGTTGCTACTGTTATTTTCTTTTTAAGTTGTTATCTGTTATTATAATAAAAATAAAAAAGTAAAAAATTTTATTTTGCTTTTACTTTTTTTTCACTTGATGATCTTCCCTTATGTAGATCTGAGATTCTGAGTTATATTACTTACCTTCTCTCTAAAGAATTTTTATTAACATCTTGGAAAGGCAGGGCTAGTGGCAACAAATTTCCTCAATTTTTGTTTGTCTGATGAAGTTTTTATTTCTTCCTCATTTAAAGAACAATTTCACTTTTTTTATCCAGTCCTCTTTTGATGGGCAGCACAGTTGGTTTCATGTTCTTGCTATTGTGAACAATGCTGAGATAAACATATGTGTGCAGGTATCTTTTTCATAGAGTCACCTGAGTTCTTCCGGGTATATTCCTAGTAGGGGGATTGCGGGGTCATATGGAAGGTTGATTTTTAGAACTTTTAGGAATTGCCACACTGATTTCCACAGAGGCTGAACGAGTTCGCACTCCCACCAACAGTGTAGAAGTGTTCCCTTTTCGCCTCATCCTCTCCAACATCTGTTATTTTTTGAGTTATTGATGATGGCCAGTTTGACTGGAGTTAGGTTAGGTATCTCAGTGTAGTTCATTTGCATCTCCTTGATGACTATACACAATGGAAAACTATGCAGCCATAAAGAACAAAATCATGAACTTTGCAGCAACCTGAATGGAATTAGAATTTATAATACTGAGTGATCTCTCACAAAAACAAAGAGCTTAGTATCACATGTTCTCACTCATAAGTGAACCTTTAACAACTACCGTATTACTATAAGAAAAGGATTGAAAGTAGCGAGAAACTGCACGGAGTGGGGGTGGAGGAGTCGGGAGGTGGGAT
>NW_007134555.1:0-3783 GCF_000164805.1 Carlito syrichta | reverse complement strand
TATGCAGTTTAATCACCAAATATTTTGAGACTTGCCAGCAAACTTTCTGTTATTAATTTCTAGTGTGAGTCCATTATGGTCTGAGAGTGGACATTGTCTGACTATTATTCTTTTAAATATTTAAAGGTATATTTATGGCCCAGAATGTGGTCAATTTTGATGAATGTCCCATGTAAGCTTGTGAACAATGTGTTTTCTACTTCAGTGGATAAAGTAGTCTATAGATGTCAATTACATCTAGTTGATTGATTGTGTTTTTGAATTCAGCTATGTGCTTAGTGATTTTTTTTTTTTTTTTGAGTTGGAGTCTCATTCTGTCACCCAGACTGGAGTACAGTGGCATGCTCCCAGCCACCACAGCCTCGACCTGGTGGGCTCTGGCGATCCTTCCACCTCAGCCTTCCAAGTAGCCGGAACCACAGGCATGCGCTACCACACCTGGCTATTTTTTGATTTATTGTAGAGATGAGGTCTCACCAAGTTGCCCGGGCAGGTCTTGAACCCACAGGCTCAGGCAATCCACTCACCTCGGCCTCCCAAAGTGCTGGGATTACAGGCTGAGCCACCGAGCCCGGCCAATGCTTAGTGATTTTTAACCCCTGCTGGACCAATCCATTTTATACAAAGAGGTGTTGAAGATTTCAATTTTCATTATTATTATTATTTTTTGAGTTGGAGTCTCACTCTGTCGCCCAGACTGTAGTGCAGTGGCCGCTCCTGGCCACCGCAGCCTTGACCTGCTGGGCTCCGGTGATCCTTCCGCCTCAGCCTTCCAAGTAGCTGGAACTACAGGTGTGCACTACCACACCTGGCTAATTTTCAATTTTCATTATGGACTCAACTATTTCCTCTTGAAATTCTGTCAGTTTTTACTTCACATAATTTGATGCTCTTTTGTTAGGTACATCCACATTAAAGATAATTATATCTTCCTGGAGAAGCAACCTCTTTATAATGTTATATCATTATATGTTAGTGCATTATTTATCCCTTAATGCCTTCTTTGTTTTAATGTCCTCTGTGTCTAAAATTAGCATAGCTACCTGGTTTCCTTTTGGTTAGTGGTATCATGGAATATTAGTTTCCATCGTTTTACTCTTCATGTGTTATCTATATGTGTCTTTATAGCTTAAGTTGGTTTCTTGTGGAACATATAGTTGGGTCATGTTTTTTACTCACTCTAACAATCTCCTTTGTTTTATTGGTGTATTTATGCCATTGAAGTTTGCCTTAGTCCATTTTTTGTCGCTATAATGTAACACCTCAACTGGATATAAACAAATACTTGGGACTGGTACCAACATTGCTTCTGATGAGATTCTGTGGTAGTTTCCACTCATGGTGAAAAGTGATGAGGAATTAGGTGCAGATCATATTATGAGAGAGGAAGCAAGACAGAGAGCAGAGAAGGTGCCACTGTCTTTTCAACAACCAGTTCTCCCAGGAACTAAGACTGAACACTCCCTCTTGTCAGATGGCACTAAGTCATTTATGCAAGTCCTGCTACCAGGACTGAAACATCTTCCACTAAACCCAACTTCCAATATTTGAGATTGAATGTCAGCATGAGACTTGGCGGAGCCAAACAAGCTATATCCAAACAATAGCAGTGTTCAAAGTTATACTGATGTAGTTGGATTAATATCTACCATCCTTGTTACTGTTTTCTATTTGTTACTCATGTTAATTGTTTCTGTTTTTGTCTTATGCTATTTTCCTTCCTTTTGTGATATTGAGCATTTTATGAATGTATTTTCTCTTTTTTTATAGCAAGTATACTTCTTTTTTAGTTATTTAAATGATTTTTCTGGAGTTTGCCATATACTTTTACAACTAATTTATGCACACATTGTATTGCTTAATGGGCAGTGAATTTTAAACAAACGAAATAATCCTAATTCCCACTCCTGTTTCTCATATCCTGGCTCCCATTAATTTTACATACATATAAGCATACAGAGAATGTATACACACACACACACACACACACATGCATATAGATTTTCATACATTCAATGTATACACAAACATAATCATTTTTCTATATCCATGGGGGACTGAATTCTGGATTCCCAACAGAGATTTAAATCAATATACTCAGTGATCTATCACAGAAACAAAATCAGTGTACCATATATTCTCACTCATAAGTGGACCTTGAACAATTATCATAATACTATGAGAAAGGGATTGGCAGTAGTGGGGAAACTTCCAGGAGAAGGAGGGTGGAGTTGTTAGTTGAGGGAAACTGCCAGGGGAGTGAGGGGCACACCTCATCAGCAGGGTACCTGCATAATGAACATTTGTATATCTAACTGTGAATTGTACCCCACATCTTTAAAATAAAGAAAAATCAATTAATCAATCAATATACATTCATGTCCCTTATATAGTATAGTGTAGTATTTGCGTATAAGCTATACATATGCTATCTAATTTGAATCATCTCTAGATTATTTGCACCAAATACAAAATTAATGCTATGAAATAGTTGTTATTCTCTATTGATTTATTATTGTTTCTAATGGTGTGTTTTTGTTTTTGAGTTTCATTTTGAATATTTTTATTCCATGATTGGTTACATTCACAGATGCAGAATCTGCAGATAAAAGGGACCAACAGTAATTGAATACATTGTTGCTACTGTTATTTTCTTTTTAAGTTGTTATCTGTTATTATAATTAAAAATAAAAAAGTAAAAAATTTTATTTTGCTTTTACTTTTTTTTCACTTGATGATCTTCCCTTATGTAGATCTGAGATTCTGAGTTATATTACTTACCTTCTCTCTAAAGAATTTTTATTAACATCTTGGAAAGGCAGGGCTAGTGGCAACAAATTTCCTCAATTTTTGTTTGTCTGACGAAGTCTTTATTTCTTCCTCATTTAAAGAACAATTTCACTTTTTTTATCCAGTCCTCTTTTGAGGGGCAGCACAGTTGGTTTCATGTTCTTGCTGTTGTGAACAATGCTGAGATAAACATGTGTGCAGGTATCTTTTTCATAGAGTCACCTGAGTTCTTCCGGGTATATTCCTAGTAGGGGGATTGCGGGGTCATATGGAAGGTTGATTTTTAGAACTTTAGGAATTGCCACACTGATTTCCACAGAGGCTGAACGAGTTCGCACTCCCACCAACAGTGTAGAAGTGTTCCCTTTTCGCCTCATCCTCTCCAACATCTGTTATTTTTTGAGTTATTGATGATGGCCAGTTTGACTGGAGTTAGGTTAGGTATCTCAGTGTAGTTCATTTGCATCTCCTTGATGACTATACACAATGGAAAACTATGCAGCCATAAAGAACAAAATCATGAACTTTGCAGCAACCTGAATGGAATTAGAATTTATAATACTGAGTGATCTCTCACAAAAACAAAGAGCTTAGTATCACATGTTCTCACTCATAAGTGAACCTTTAACAACTACCGTATTACTATAAGAAAAGGATTGAAAGTAGCGAGAAACTGCACGGAGTGGGGGTGGAGGAGTCGATATCTGCCTGGGGAAGGGGGGGCACACCTCATCGATAAGGGTACCTGCATGGTGAATATTTGTATATCTAGCCCTGAATTGTACCCCACAACTTTAAATAATTTTTTTAAAAAAAGAACAATTTCACAAAGTATATGATTATCAGCTGGTGTTTTCTACTCTCAACATTTTAAAGATTTAACTTTGCTTTCTATTTGCTTGCCTGGCTTCTGAGTAGAAGTCTAATATAATTTGTACCTTTGACCATCTACTGGTATGATTTTTATCTCCCTCTGGCTTTCTTCATAATTTT
>NW_007134554.1:0-757 GCF_000164805.1 Carlito syrichta | reverse complement strand
ATAGTTGCTTTTTGTGTCATCTCCTACTGATGCTTCTGCTATAAGGAAGGTTTATACCCCTTATGTAACAGATGTTTATAGAGACCAACATACATTTTTTTCAAAATTAAGAATTTCCCTGTAGATGTTGATTGACTTTGGGTAGATTTCACTCGAAAGGATTTCATTATTATTATTAGCTTGTTAGGGCTGCTATAGAAAACTACCACAAACTGTATGGCTTAAGCAACAGAAATTTATTGTCCCACAGTTCTTAAAACTAGATATCTGACATTAAGTTGTTAGCAGTGTTGAAATCTTCTGAAGATAGTGAGAAATAATCTATCCCATGCCTTTTCTCTATACTTTGGTGGCTTTATGGCATTCTTTGGTGTTCCTTGGCATTTAGAAACATCACCCCAATCTGTGCCTTAATCTTTGCCTGGTATTCTCCCTGTGTTCATATCTGTCTCCGATTTCTTCCTTTTAGTAAAGACGCAGTCATACTAAGCAAGGACCCACCCATGTGACCTTGTTTTAACTTGATTATTTTTGTAAAGACTCTACCTCCAAATAAGGTTACATTCTGAAGTCTGAGGTTAGCACTTCAATGTTTGCGTTTTAGAGGAGTCAACTCAACTCATAACTTATGGCATTAACTAAATACTCAGCCACTATAGGCAGCTGAATTTTTATCGTCATTGATAAGTCAACAGAAATTCTCTTTTACAAGTGAAAGCCATTTAAAGCAAAATGGATATCGTTCATTCTCTGCTCC
>NW_007134553.1:0-5356 GCF_000164805.1 Carlito syrichta | reverse complement strand
CATACCCCTTTTTCCCCCCTTCATTTCCTTGATGTTGAGAAGAGCCAGCTCTTGATCATGAACTCTTTCCTTGCCTGTACTTGCTGTGATAGGGCCAGAGCTTCTCCATCTAAATATCTGCAGTCAATCAGACTGTTTGTACACTGTCATCCCTGGAATATTCCCATGAGCCACAGCTTGAAGTAACATCATGTCGCTGTGTATTTCCATCTAGTCATTTTTCCTCTTGCACATTTGTATATTTACAGAATCCAGATCATATTCTATATACGTCTTATATTCTGCCTTTTTTTGTGTCACTTTATGTCACATTATTGGAAATTTTTCAAAGGCTTAATTTTAATAAGTACACAGTATTTGATTATGTATCATTTATTGACTGTTCTACAAATATTTGTTGACCGCACATTATGTGCTAGATGTTTCATGTCCTGTTCAAGGTCTTTCTCTCTCTCTCTCTCTCTCTCTCTCTCTCTCTCTCATTCAGTGTCTCACTGTCACCAGGCTCGAGTGTAATGACAAGATCACAACTCACCACAGTATTGCCCTCCTGGGCTCAGGCGATCCTTGTGCCTTAGCTTCATATTAGCTGAGACTATAGGAAAACACTCCAATGCACAGCTAAGTTTTTGAGTTTTTTGTAGAAAGAAGGTCTCAGAATGCTTCTCAGGCTAGTTTCAAACTCTTGGGCTCAAGCAGTCTCTCGTTGTAGCCTCTCTAAGTGCTGAGATTATAGGTATGAGCCACTGTGCCCCATCAGGGTCACTCTTAATTAGCAGCTGAATGTGGAACAAATGGGGCAGTCAAGGAATGCATTTTCTTCACTGCTTAGATGCCCTTTGCTGATGTGCAGGTTCACAACTGGTCCAGATAAGTGAATTTGCCTATGTGGACTGGAGGATCATCACTGTAGTTTAGATGTGTACAAGGTTGGAGCATTGGGTCAACTCTAAACATCCACTGTGGATTTCTGGTGGAAACAAAAAAAAAAAGTTTTAGGACCAGGACTTGTCAGAGATAATATGGCAGGCTTCTTCCATGAAATGCTTCTTTGTTGTTTTATTTTAAAAATACATTATACATTAATGGTTCTAATTTCAAACCATATAGTAATGTACACAATGAAATGACTCATTCTTGTCACTTTCTCATCTGCCAAGTACCCACTGTTTTATTAGTTTTTTAAATGTGTGTGTTTCCTAAAGTACATGTTAATTTTTTCTTCCTAAACACAAAAAGGAATTGTGTAACTTATATACTTTTGAATCTTGCTTTTGGCATTTAATTATATTTCTTAGAAATATTTCCATCTAAGTAAAGATTTTTCTTCCTTGATTTTTATTAGCCTTATACTCCTATATACCCTATTGTATGTCTAACCATAATCCTCTGGCCACTTCCCTGTTAATGGACTTTTCAGTTGCTACCCAGCTACACTGTGCCCTTCGCTTCCTCTGGACTCCCACATACACATACCAGGAACAGGGAAGTGTTTGTCCATTTCACACCAGGGGATAATTTGTTGCCTTACCCTGAGACCTTACAATAGCTCCTAAGTAGGCCAGTTATGATGCAAGATTTATTTGTCACTGTCCCATGGGTTCCCATTAAATTGTCTTAGAAACAAACTCCAGGCATTAACACCACTCATCCTAGCATATTTCCAGAGTATGATCAGAGATTGGGAGAATGGCAGAGTTGGGAAAACAGAGGGCTAGAGACCCAGCAGCTCAAGTTAGGAATATGGCAGAGGGGAAGTCAAAAAAGAAGAATGAAAATCCAGGCAGAATATTTAATGTGAGCTATCCATTTCTGGATAAAGATTTCTGTGTTGCCAAGAGAATTTATGTTCTCTTTCACCGATAAGACAATTGTGACTTGTGCTTCAGTCACAATCCCTGCTCATGGCACAGATAATGTAGAATCACCCTTTGTGAGTTTTCCCATTCCAAAAGGGAAATCTAGAAAGACCCTTTCCAGTGTTGTAATGTCCCTGCCTTTTTGTCATCCAGGATATAGATCAAGTTCTACAGATCAGATTCATGCATTGCCCTCACAAAAGACTCCCCCTTGGAAAAAGAGAGACCCCCCTAAAGCCAGCTGATTTAGCTAGCGGAAGCCCAAGATTTGAAAACCACTAGCAACAGAGGCATCTTCCAAACAGTGGAATCACGTTGGCTGAATCTACTAGTGGCTTTCACACATGCACTGAAATATACTTTTATTTATACATGCATATTGGGAACATAAATAATAACAAATAATGACAATTGTCATCCCATGATCTACCTTGCACTGGTTGCTTTCATGTATGTTGCCTTATGGAGACTTTATAATGACCCTTTAAAGTCAATACATTTCTTTTGAATTAACATAGGTAAGAGAAGAGTCAGGATTTGAACTTAGGGTTATCTGACCCTAAGGTTTCACCACTTTCCCCACTACATATGGGCTCAAATAGTCTCAGCAATAAAGAGGGAATAAGCCACTAACCAATTCTCCTCTGTGGGTGCAGGCTGCCCCTATACCATAGATATTTTAACAATCTCCTTCCATTGTCAGCATCTAGGTGACATTCATGTGGTAACAGCAAGGGAGCTTTTGACTTATAAGCAAGAGGAAGAATGGGAAATGCTTAAGGAGCTCCAGTTTCTCTCACCAGACTACAAACAGGCAATGGAGTATAGAAAGCATTATTTCTCTTCTTGTGCTACCTGTGGGCTTCTACAAAATATATAGATAGCAAAGGTTATTGTGGCCCCCAGTGGAGTTTAAAATGCCACACCAGTCATGTGACCAAGACCTGCAGTCTTGAAGAAGAGAGTATCTGAAAATAGCACATGTGCAATGCAACTCTTTATCATTAGTACAGTTTTATTTAGTTCACAGTTTAACCAAGTGTGCTGATCCTTGTTATTCCTGCCAGCTGTGTCTCAGACTTTGTACTATCCTGTCTTCTTTGGGCCTTTGGCTTCTGTCCAATCTATCGGGTGTGCTCAAGGCAAGCTTTAGCTGCTGGGGCTTCCTGGTCTCAGGCAACTGTTGGTTCTCAGTTTCCACCCTCAACAACAGCTCAGGCCTACCTTTTCACCTACCCTTATTGGAGACCATATCTATTACCTAGTTACAGGAAATAAATCACTCCAATAATAAGTGGCTTAAAACAGCAATCACTAATTTTGCCCGTAATTTTGTGTGTCGGCAATTTCAGCTGGAATCAGCTGGATATCTCTCCTGGTCTTACCTGTGTTTTCATGTATCTTCAGTCAACTGAAGATGTGTAAGGTGCTTCTTCTTCTTGAGGTGACAATTCTCAGTTGAGTCAATGCGGTTGACTGGGTCACTTTTTTTCTTTCTCTAGTAGGCTAGCCCAGGCTTTTCCATAGAGCCATTGTGAGTTAAAAGAGAGTATGTGGAAGTTTGCAAGCTTCTTAAGGTCAAGGCACACAACTGGCACACAGCCACTTTTGCCACATTCTATTGCATCCACCCCAGATGAAAGGGTGGGTAAATGAACTTCATCTCTTGATGGGAAGGCAAATTACAAAGGACACGAAAACAAGGAGGTGAGTGTAGTTGGATCCATTATTGCAATCAATGTAGCTGGAAAATAAAATCAGCATAAATGAGGTGTTTTCTATACTGAGAGACGGAATCACCAAAATAAAAGTGCCCAAGTGTGTTGGGGTGAGGTACAGCTGTCACTTCTGAACTCCTGGCAATGCTATCCCAAAACTGTGACAATGGAAGAGATAAAAGGGAGCATTCAGTGCTGCCCATACACATTATAGTTTTAAAACCATCTCTATAAACATTATAAAAGTAATCAGAGAAGAAGAGGTGGAGAGAAAGGAAGATGAGTCAAGCTTGCAGCGTATTCAGTACATTAATCTTTAGGTCAGCTTGCTCTCTGGCCTGCTTTCTCATAGTCATTTGGTGCTTATTGCCTCAGAATCACGTAGACACTGCTACAATTATAGTTCCCCATAACTGCTCTAAGATAACAACTTGGAAATTATAAATCATTATCCATTATTCATTTGAGATATTGAACTTTTAGCCTCCGGAACATTTTGATAATACATTCCTGTTGTCCTAAAACATAGTTTGTGGTGCTTTGTTACAGCAGCTTTAGAAAACTAATTAAAAAAAAAAGCCTTCCATGCATCCTATTGCACTTAAACAAATTCCAAACTCCTGACCTGGGCTCACAAAACCTCCCACAGTCTGGCCCTTGCCCTTGCTGTGCTTTTAGCTCCACTGTCTTTGAGTTCTTCCCTCACTCCAGCCCCATTGGACATCCTTGTATCCTTAAAGCAAGCCCAGCTTACCCCTCGAAAGATCTTTTGCACTCATGAGGAATCACTTTCTCCAGATGACTGGCCATGCATCTCAGCTTAAATGTCACTTCTCCATAGACAAAAGTCACTGGATGCAGAACATCTTCAGCAGGATGGAACAAATTGGTCTTTGCTGAACTTCTCCCACCCACAGATGATAGCCAAGATTTGTCAACACAGTGTCTTAATGGGCAGAATATTTGATGGACTACATGATTTTTCTCATTCTCCTGCTGGATTCAGTTCTCCCCTGACCATGTTCAGTTTCTCATCACTTTCCATTATTACTTTTTAAAAAATCACTCACTTCCTACTGAATTCCTGAAGTATTTAATAAAGATAAGATAAAATGTCAAGTTCAAGAGAAGAATAGAAAGAAAAAACTGGCCAGGTAGAAATGACAAGGAACATTGTAACTAACTTTTGGAATGACTTCACCTAAGGGTCCCCATTAACCTCCTTCTGTAAGAGCTGATCCCGGTGATGTCAGGATAGGTGATGTCCTCCGAAGTGTGTACTATACAAGTCTGCCCTGCTGGCGATAGGCCCCCAGCTAGAAGTGGGTGCTTGAGCTGATCCAGACAAACCAAGATTCTCTCCCTAGAAATACCAAGACAGGAGGCAAGGGAAAGATGGCAGCCAAGCTAGTCAGACTATGCTAGTCCTAGTGTGAACGAATGAGTGTATGGAAAACTTTGTGTAGGTGCTGGTGATCGAGTGGGGTGTGAGTGGCTGAGTGAGTGAGGGCTAGGGAGCTAGTGGCCAGGGCTCTCCTGGTGCAGCAGCTGGTGTCATAGCTGCTGGACTTGGACCGTAGTGATTCCCAGGATGCAGAATCTGAGTGCCATTTTTTTTCTTTCTTTTTTTTTAAGCAACAAAACTCTCCCTGGGAAGAAAATGCTGGAGGAGACTGAGTGGGGGCTCGAGAGCAAGTGGCCAGGCCCATGGTGTAATAGCTGATGCTGCAGGTTCTGCTTGGTCTCTGGGTCTTCCAAGGTCACAGAAGCTGAGTTCCT
>NW_007134552.1:0-7835 GCF_000164805.1 Carlito syrichta | reverse complement strand
TGTCAGAGATAATATGGCAGGCTTCTTCCATGAAATGCTTCTTTGTTGTTTTATTTTTAAAAATACATTATACATTAATGGTTCTAATTTCAAACCATATAGTAATGTACACAATGAAATGACTCATTCTTGTCACTTTCTCATCTGCCAAGTACCCACTGTTTTATTAGTTTTTTAAATGTGTGTGTTTCCTAAAGTACATGTTAATTTTTTCTTCCTAAACACAAAAAGGAATTGTGTAACTTATATACTTTTGAATCTTGCTTTTGGCATTTAATTATATTTCTTAGAAATATTTCCATCTAAGTAAAGATTTTTCTTCCTTGATTTTTATTAGCCTTATACTCCTATATACCCTATTGTATGACTAACCATAATCCTCTGGCCACTTCCCTGTTAATGGACTTTTCAGTTGCTACCCAGCTACACTGTGCCCTTCGCTTCCTCTGGACTCACACATACACATACCAGGAACAGGGAAGTGTTTGTCCATTTCACACCAGGGGATAATTTGTTGCCTTACCCTGAGATCTTACAATAGCTCCTAAGTAGGCCAGTTATGATGCAAGATTTATTTGTCACTGTCCCATGGGTTCCCATTAAATTGTCTTATAAACAAACTCCAGGCATTAACACCACTCATCCTAGCATATTTCCAGAGTATGATCAGAGATTGGGAGAATGGCAGAGTTGGGAAAACAGAGGGCTAGAGACCCAGCAGCTCAAGTTAGGAATATGGCAGAGGGGAAGTCAAAAAAGAAGAATGAAAATCCAGGCAGAATATTTAATGTGAGCTATCCATTTCTGGATAAAGATTTCTGTGTTGCCAAGAGAATTTATGTTCTCTTTCACCGATAAGACAATTGTGACTTGTGCTTCAGTCACAATCCCTGCTCATGGCACAGATAATGTAGAATCACCCTTTGTGAGTTTTCCCATTCCAAAAGGGAAATCTAGAAAGACTCTTTCCAGTGTTGTAATGTCCCTGCCTTTTTGTCATCCAGGATATAGATCAAGTTCTACAGATCAGATTCATGCATTGCCCTCACAAAAGACTCCCCCTTGGAAAAAGAGAGACCCCCCTAAAGCCAGCTGATTTAGCTAGCGGAAGCCAAAGATTTGAAAACCACTAGCAACAGAGGCATCTTCCAAACAGTGGAATCACGTTGGCTGAATCTACTAGTGGCTTTCACACATGCACTGAAATATACTTTTATTTATACATGCATATTGGGAACATAAATAATAACAAATAATGACATTGTCATCCCATGATCTACCTTGCACTGGTTGCTTTCATATATGTTGCCTTATGGAGACTTTTATAATGACCCTTTAAAGTCAATACATTTCTTTTGAATTAACATAGGTAAGAGAAGAGTCAGGATTTGAACTTAGGGTTATCTGACCCTAAGGTTTCACCACTTTCCCCACTACATATGGGCTCAAATAGTCTCAGCAATAAAGAGGGAATAAGCCACTAACCAATTCTCCTCTGTGGGTGCAGGCTGCCCCTATACCATAGATATTTTAACAATCTCCTTCCATTGTCAGCATCTAGGTGACATTCATGTGGTAACAGCAAGGGAGCTTTTGACTTATAAGCAAGAGGAAGAATGGGAAATGCTTAAGGAGCTCCAGTTTCTCTCACCAGACTACAAACAGGCAATGGAGTATAGAAAGCATTATTTCTCTTCTTGTGCTACCTGTGGGCTTCTACAAAATATATAGATAGCAAAGGTTATTGTGGCCCCCAGTGGAGTTTAAAATGCCACACCAGTCATGTGACCAAGACCTGCAGTCTTGAAGAAGAGAGTATCTGAAAATAGCACATGTGCAATGCAACTCTTTATCATTAGTACAGTTTTATTTAGTTCACAATTTAACCAAGTGTGCTGATCCTTGTAATTCCTGCCAGCTGTATCTCAGACTTTGTACTATCCTGTCTTCTTTGGGCCTTTGGCTTCTGCCCAATCTATCGGGTGTGCTCAAGGCAAACTTTAGCTGCTGGGGTTTCCTGGTCTCAGGCAACTGTTGGTTCTCAGTTTCCACCCTCAACAACAGCTCAGGCCTACCTTTTCACCTACCCTTATTGGAGACCATATCTATTACCTAGTTACAGGAAATAAATCACTCCAATAATAAGTGGCTTAAAACAGCAATCACTAATTTTGCCTGTAATTTTGTGTGTCGGCAATTTCAGCTGGAATCAGCTGGATATCTCTCCTGGTCTTACCTGTGTTTTCATGTATCTTCAGTCTACTGAAGATATGTAAGGTGCTTCTTCTTCTTGAGGTGACAATTCTCAGTTGAGTCAATGGGGTTGACTGGGTCACTTTTTTTCTTTCTCTAGTAGGCTAGCCCAGGCTTTTCCATAGAGCCATTGTGAGTTAAAAGAGAGTATGTGGAAGTTTGCAAGCTTCTTAAGGTCAAGGCACACAACTGGCACACAGCCACTTTTGCCACATTCTATTGCATCCACCCCAGATGAAAGGGTGGGTAAATGAACTTCATCTCTTGATGGGAAGGCAAATTACAAAGGACACAAAAACAAGGAGGTGAGTGTAGTTGGATCCATTATTGCAATCAATTAGCTGGAAAATAAAATCAGCATAAATGAGGTATTTTCTATACTGAGAGACGGAATCACTAAAATAAAAGTATCCAAGTGTGTTGGGGTGAGGTACAGCTGTCACTTCTGAACTCCTGGCAATGCTATCCCAAAACTGTGACAATGGAAGAGATAAAAGGGAGCATTCAGTGCTGCCCATACACATTATAGTTTTAAAACCATCTCTATAAACATTATAAAAGTAATCAGAGAAGAAGAGGTGGAGAGAAAGGAAGATGAGTCAAGCTTGCAGCGTATTCAGTACATTAATCTTTAGGTCAGCTTGCTCTCTGGCCTGCTTTCTCATAGTCATTTGGTGCTTATTGCCTCAGAATCACGTAGACACTGCTACAATTATAGTTCCCCATAACTGCTCTAAGATAACAACTTGGAAATTATAAATCATTATCCATTATTCATTTGAGATATTGAACTTTTAGCCTCCGGAACATTTTGATAATACATTCCTGTTGTCCTAAAACATAGTTTGTGGTGCTTTGTTACAGCAGCTTTAGAAAACTAATTAAAAAAAAAAGCCTTCCATGCATCCTATTGCACTTAAACAAATTCCAAACTCCTGACCTGGGCTCACAAAACCTCCCACAGTCTGGCCCTTGCCCTTGCTGTGCTTTTAGCTCCACTGTCTTTGAGTTCTTCCCTCACTCCAGCCCCATTGGACATCCTTGTATCCTTAAAGCAAGCCCAGCTTACCCCTCGAAAGATCTTTTGCACTCATGAGGAATCACTTTCTCCAGATGACTGGCCATGCATCTCAGCTTAAATGTCACTTCTCCATAGACAAAAGTCACTGGATGCAGAACATCTTCAGCAGGATGGAACAAATTGGTCTTTGCTGAACTTCTCCCACCCACAGATGATAGCCAAGATTTGTCAACACAGTGTCTTAATGGGCAGAATATTTGATGGACTACATGATTTTTCTCATTCTCCTGCTGGATTCAGTTCTCCCCTGACCATGTTCAGTTTCTCATCACTTTCCATTATTACTTTTTAAAAAATCACTCACTTCCTACTGAATTCCTGAAGTATTTAATAAAGATAAGATAAAATGTCAAGTTCAAGAGAAGAATAGAAAGAAAAAACTGTCAGGTAGAAATGACAAGGAACATTGTAACTAACTTTTGGAATGACTTCACCTAAGGGTCCCCATTAACCTCCTTCTGTAAGAGCTGATCCCGGTGATGTCAGGATAGGTGATGTCCTCCGAAGTGTGTACTATACAAGTCTGCCCTGCTGGCGATAGGCCCCCAGCTAGAAGTGGGTGCTTGAGCTGATCCAGACAAACCAAGATTCTCTACCTAGAAATACCAAGACAGGAGGCAAGGGAAAGATGGCAGCCAAGCTAGTCAGACTATGCTAGTCCTAGTGTGAACGAATGAGTGTATGGAAAACTTTGTGTAGGTGCTGGTGATCGAGTGGGGTGTGAGTGACTGAGTGAGTGAGGGCTAGGGAGCTAGTGGCCAGGGCTCTCCTGGCGCAGCAGCTGGTGTCATAGCTGCTGGGCTTGGACCATAGTGATTCCCAGGATGCAGAAGCTGAGTGCCATTTTTTTTCTTTCTTTTTTTTTAAGCAACAAAACTCTCCCTGGGAAGAAAATGCTGGAGGAGACTGTCTGAGTGGGGGCTCGAGAGCAAGTGGCCAGGCCCATGGTGTAATAGCTGATGCTGCAGGTTCTGCTTGGTCTCTGTGTCTTCCAAGATCACAGAAGCTGAGTTCCTTTTTTTAATGGACAGAAGTTTTTCTGTGAAAAGCAGTGGGGAGAGACTGTTGCCCCAAGCTCTTCTTCACCATTGGCAGGAGAGACTGCCGGCTCCAGGCTTTACCCCACCACTTCAGTACCTGGCAGGGCACTGGCAGCAGGGGCTGTGGAGGGAGTCCATAGGCAAAGTACCATGGAAAAGGACAAGAGAAGCACCCCACCACCATCTTGAAGGCGGGGCAGGAATGTGCTCTGACTTGCTCACCACAAAGCAACAGATCCTATCTCTGTGACTGGCAGATCAACTACTCAGGGATTGATCATGACCCAGAGGGAATATTCTGAAAGCACAAACTTAGGAGGGACCTGACGAGTGCTGAGCTCCAGGCACTCTACTCCCTACCTCAATCCAGCTGCGACACAAAGGGTGTGGCCAGAAAAGGATGAAGAAGGACTCCAAAGAGATCAGTGGTGAGTCTGGGGCTGACCCACACCCCTTCCTCCCCAGCAATCCTCAGAACGTCAGACCCACATAGCTGAGCCTCAACTGAGAGGACAAACCCAGGCGGACCTTGAACGTCAGTCGCAATAGGAGAACTCCATTCCAGGATAAGCCTGGCTTGGGCACCCCATGTGAATACACACCTGGGGAAGAGACAACCCTGCACTTCCCCATGGGAGGAGATCTCCCTGACCATACAAGAATGGGAGGGGAGGACTGCAGCCCCCCACCTCCACAGCCCCTTCTCCTTCCCAGCTCCAGACACTAAGGAGAGAGTGAAAGAGGTGGCTCTGCAGGAGAGGCCTCATTATAGGAGCAATTACAGAGCCTGCCACAAGAGGGAAGGGTTTTTATTTAATTTTTATTATTTTTAACTTTTAAAAAATGCTTTGACAGTTTGTTTGTTAGTTCATCTCTTTTTAAAAATATTTTTCCTTTGTGCATGAATGTGTATGTGAGGGTTTGATCTGCATCACCCCCAAAAATTCTCTTTTCCTTTACTGTTTCTTTCTTCTTTGATATGTCATTTTCTGTTTATGTGTGTATACGAAGAATTGAGCATTCATCATTTAATTTGTTTTTGTTGGTAGTTTGTTTTTGCTCTTTAGTTCTTCTGGGTTTTTTTAAATTTTCATTTTTATCATTTAAGGTGTGTGTCAATATATGTGTGAGGGTTTGATCTGAATTCCTTTTTTTTTCCTGGTCTTTCTGTTTTTCTTCTCTATTCACTTTGTGCTAGGAATGTGTATGTGTGTTTTTTTCTGTTTGTTTTGTTACACTTTGTTGTTATTCCAGTTTGTTTTGGGGTGTGTGTGTATGTCTGTGTCTGTGTGGGTTTAGTTGTTTTTCTCTTTGGTTTCTGCTTTGCATCGTCGTATACAATGGTGATGGGGAGTGGATCTCAGGGAACACATACCACAATAAGTGAACTTTGCAATTTGCAAGTAGTTTCTGAATACTAGTGCCCCATCCTCTACTTTAGTCGATTTTCAAAAACTACAAGAGACAACATAGCTTCCCATCCACCATCCTATTTCAAAGTAGAACAAATCCAGAGCTCGAATCAGGGAGGAATACAGAACTGAGCAAACATCAGAAAAGGAAGCCTCTCCCACTGACACTGAATAACAGAAATAAAGAGAAACACAAGAGATTTGCCATAAATGAGGAAAAACCAAAGGAAGACCACAGGCAATTTCAAGCGTACCAAAGACAAAACTCCTGAGAAATCAGATCTTGGTGTTCAAACAATGGAAGTCACCAGCGACTGGCCTCAGAATACAGCGGGATTAGGGAATAGAAGGAAAGAATGATTAAGACTCAAGAAAGACAAGAGGCAACACTGAAAGAACTTGTAACAGAGATTTTGACAATAAAAATTTTCATCCAGGAAATAAATAACAAGATGACAAGCATAAAAAACAGAATTAATCTAGCTGAAGAAACATCTTAAAACTTGAAGACCAGAACATGGAATTAACCCGATCTGTAAAAAACAAAGAAAGAAGAATCAGAAAGAAAGAACAAAGCCTACAAGAGATGTGCAATTATATCAAGAGGACAAACCTATACCTGACCGGTATTCCAGAAGAAAGAGAAATGGAGAACAACTTGGAGCAAGTATTGGAGGTATTCCACGAAAACTTTTCCCATCTCACTAGTGATGTGACCAGCCAAGCACAAGAGATATGGAGAACCCCCACAAGACATCAAAAGGGAAGACCAATCCCTAGACACATAGTAATTAGCCTACACAAAGTAGGCACAAAAGAAAAAATCTTAAAAGGCAGCAAGAGAGAAAGGTCAGACTACCTACCAGAGAAAACCAATCAGAATAGGAGCAGACCTATCAGCAAAAACACTGCAAGCAAGAAGGGGCAGGAAGCCGGGCTCGGTGGCTCAGCCTGCAGTCCTGTGCCTTGGGAGGCTGAGGTGAGTGGATTGCCTGAGCCCGCGGCTTCGAGACCTGCCTGGGAAACTTGGTGAGACCTCATCTCTACAGTAAATCAAAAAATTAGCCGGTTGTGGTAGCGCATGCCTGTAGTTCCAGCTACTTGAAAGGCAGAGGCAGAAGGATTGTTGGAGCCCAGCAGGTTGAAGCTGCGATGGCTGGGAGTGGCCACTGCACTCCAGTCTGGGTGACAGAGTGAGACTCCAACTCAGAAAAAAGAGAAGGGACAGGAGCACTGCATTCAAAGTCCTCAAAGATAAACAGCTTCAACCAAGAATTTTCTATGCAGCCAAGCCCAGCTTCATCAGTGATGGAGAATTAAAATCCTTCCCAGACATCCAATCCCTAAGAGATTATGCAGCTTCCAGACTAGCTCTGCAGGAGACACTTAAAAAGGTTTCAGCACAGAAGAAAGAAAAAAAGAATGACCACACACTTCCCAAGAGAACAGCAGAGCACAGACCCAACAGAGAATACAACTCAAAAAGAAACTTGAAAACAAAGAAACACATACAACCTCAAAGCCAAAAGAAAACAAAGAAAAAAACTTTATAAGAAGCTCTTGACAGGCATATGCAATCACATTTTAATAATCAGCTTGAATGTGAATGGACTAGCACACCACTGAAAAGACACAGAATGGCAAACTGTATAGGAAACCATGACGCCATTATTTGTTGCATCCAGGAGACTCATCTCACTATAAGGGACACACACAGACTCAAAGGAAGGAGAATGAGTTTCCAGGCAAATGGATCACAAAAGAAGGCAGGAGTTGCAGTCT
This sequence comes from Carlito syrichta, assembly GCF_000164805.1. NCBI lineage: Eukaryota > Metazoa > Chordata > Mammalia > Primates > Tarsiidae > Carlito > Carlito syrichta. Next base: position 267 of record NW_007134552.1, on the reverse strand, counting down.
TAATATCAGACAAAACAACCTTTAAGCTATCAAAAATTTTAAGATGCAAAAGGACACTACATAACGATAAAAGGTTCAATCCATCAACAAGAAATACCCATCCTAAACATATATGCACCTAATACAAGAGCATCAGCATTTATAAAGCAACTACTGAGTAAGCTAAAAAAAGATATTGACTCTATCACTATTATATCAGGGAGCTTGAATACCCCTCTGACAGCCCTTGATAGATCAATGAGGCAAAAATCAACAAGGAGATCCAGA
>NW_007134551.1:0-9021 GCF_000164805.1 Carlito syrichta | reverse complement strand
TGTCAGAGATAATATGGCAGGCTTCTTCCATGAAATGCTTCTTTGTTGTTTTATTTTAAAAATACATTATACATTAATGGTTCTAATTTCAAACCATATAGTAATGTACACAATGAAATGACTCATTCTTGTCACTTTCTCATCTGCCAAGTACCCACTGTTTTATTAGTTTTTTAAATGTGTGTGTTTCCTAAAGTACATGTTAATTTTTTCTTCCTAAACACAAAAAGGAATTGTGTAACTTATATACTTTTGAATCTTGCTTTTGGCATTTAATTATATTTCTTAGAAATATTTCCATCTAAGTAAAGATTTTTCTTCCTTGATTTTTATTAGCCTTATACTCCTATATACCCTATTGTATGTCTAACCATAATCCTCTGGCCACTTCCCTGTTAATGGACTTTTCAGTTGCTACCCAGCTACACTGTGCCCTTCGCTTCCTCTGGACTCCCACATACACATACCAGGAACAGGGAAGTGTTTGTCCATTTCACACCAGGGGATAATTTGTTGCCTTACCCTGAGACCTTACAATAGCTCCTAAGTAGGCCAGTTATGATGCAAGATTTATTTGTCACTGTCCCATGGGTTCCCATTAAATTGTCTTAGAAACAAACTCCAGGCATTAACACCACTCATCCTAGCATATTTCCAGAGTATGATCAGAGATTGGGAGAATGGCAGAGTTGGGAAAACAGAGGGCTAGAGACCCAGCAGCTCAAGTTAGGAATATGGCAGAGGGGAAGTCAAAAAAGAAGAATGAAAATCCAGGCAGAATATTTAATGTGAGCTATCCATTTCTGGATAAAGATTTCTGTGTTGCCAAGAGAATTTATGTTCTCTTTCACCGATAAGACAATTGTGACTTGTGCTTCAGTCACAATCCCTGCTCATGGCACAGATAATGTAGAATCACCCTTTGTGAGTTTTCCCATTCCAAAAGGGAAATCTAGAAAGACTCTTTCCAGTGTTGTAATGTCCCTGCCTTTTTGTCATCCAGGATATAGATCAAGTTCTACAGATCAGATTCATGCATTGCCCTCACAAAAGACTCCCCCTTGGAAAAAGAGAGACCCCCCTAAAGCCAGCTGATTTAGCTAGCGGAAGCCAAAGATTTGAAAACCACTAGCAACAGAGGCATCTTCCAAACAGTGGAATCACGTTGGCTGAATCTACTAGTGGCTTTCACACATGCACTGAAATATACTTTTATTTATACATGCATATTGGGAACATAAATAATAACAAATAATGACAATTGTCATCCCATGATCTACCTTGCACTGGTTGCTTTCATATATGTTGCCTTATGGAGACTTTATAATGACCCTTTAAAGTCAATACATTTCTTTTGAATTAACATAGGTAAGAGAAGAGTCAGGATTTGAACTTAGGGTTATCTGACCCTAAGGTTTCACCACTTTCCCCACTACATATGGGCTCAAATAGTCTCAGCAATAAAGAGGGAATAAGCCACTAACCAATTCTCCTCTGTGGGTGCAGGCTGCCCCTATACCATAGATATTTTAACAATCTCCTTCCATTGTCAGCATCTAGGTGACATTCATGTGGTAACAGCAAGGGAGCTTTTGACTTATAAGCAAGAGGAAGAATGGGAAATGCTTAAGGAGCTCCAGTTTCTCTCACCAGACTACAAACAGGCAATGGAGTATAGAAAGCATTATTTCTCTTCTTGTGCTACCTGTGGGCTTCTACAAAATATATAGATAGCAAAGGTTATTGTGGCCCCCAGTGGAGTTTAAAATGCCACACCAGTCATGTGACCAAGACCTGCAGTCTTGAAGAAGAGAGTATCTGAAAATAGCACATGTGCAATGCAACTCTTTATCATTAGTACAGTTTTATTTAGTTCACAGTTTAACCAAGTGTGCTGATCCTTGTTATTCCTGCCAGCTGTATCTCAGACTTTGTACTATCCTGTCTTCTTTGGGCCTTTGGCTTCTGCCCAATCTATCGGGTGTGCTCAAGGCAAGCTTTAGCTGCTGGGGCTTCCTGGTCTCAGGCAACTGTTGGTTCTCAGTTTCCACCCTCAACAACAGCTCAGGCCTACCTTTTCACCTACCCTTATTGGAGACCATATCTATTACCTAGTTACAGGAAATAAATCACTCCAATAATAAGTGGCTTAAAACAGCAATCACTAATTTTGCCTGTAATTTTGTGTGTCGGCAATTTCAGCTGGAATCAGCTGGATATCTCTCCTGGTCTTACCTGTGTTTTCATGTATCTTCAGTCAACTGAAGATATGTAAGGTGGTTCTTCTTCTTGAGGTGACAATTCTCAGTTGAGTCAATGGGGTTGACTGGGTCACTTTTTTTCTTTCTCTAGTAGGCTAGCCCAGGCTTTTCCATAGAGCCATTGTGAGTTAAAAGAGAGTATGTGGAAGTTTGCAAGCTTCTTAAGGTCAAGGCACACAACTGGCACACAGCCACTTTTGCCACATTCTATTGCATCCACCCCAGATGAAAGGGTGGGTAAATGAACTTCATCTCTTGATGGGGAGGCAAATTACAAAGGACACGAAAACAAGGAGGTGAGTGTAGTTGGATCCATTATTGCAATCAATTAGCTGGAAAATAAAATCAGCATAAATGAGGTATTTTCTATACTGAGAGACGGAATCACCAAAATAAAAGTGCCCAAGTGTGTTGGGGTGAGGTACAGCTGTCACTTCTGAACTCCTGGCAATGCTATCCCAAAACTGTGACAATGGAAGAGATAAAAGGGAGCATTCAGTGCTGCCCATACACATTATAGTTTTAAAACCATCTCTATAAACATTATAAAAGTAATCAGAGAAGAAGAGGTGGAGAGAAAGGAAGATGAGTCAAGCTTGCAGCGTATTCAGTACATTAATCTTTAGGTCAGCTTGCTCTCTGGCCTGCTTTCTCATAGTCATTTGGTGCTTATTGCCTCAGAATCACGTAGACACTGCTACAATTATAGTTCCCCATAACTGCTCTAAGATAACAACTTGGAAATTATAAATCATTATCCATTATTCATTTGAGATATTGAACTTTTAGCCTCCGGAACATTTTGATAATACATTCCTGTTGTCCTAAAACATAGTTTGTGGTGCTTTGTTACAGCAGCTTTAGAAAACTAATTAAAAAAAAAAGCCTTCCATGCATCCTATTGCACTTAAACAAATTCCAAACTCCTGACCTGGGCTCACAAAACCTCCCACAGTCTGGCCCTTGCCCTTGCTGTGCTTTTAGCTCCACTGTCTTTGAGTTCTTCCCTCACTCCAGCCCCATTGGACATCCTTGTATCCTTAAAGCAAGCCCAGCTTACCCCTCGAAAGATCTTTTGCACTCATGAGGAATCACTTTCTCCAGATGACTGGCCATGCATCTCAGCTTAAATGTCACTTCTCCATAGACAAAAGTCACTGGATGCAGAACATCTTCAGCAGGATGGAACAAATTGGTCTTTGCTGAACTTCTCCCACCCACAGATGATAGCCAAGATTTGTCAACACAGTGTCTTAATGGGCAGAATATTTGATGGACTACATGATTTTTCTCATTCTCCTGCTGGATTCAGTTCTCCCCTGACCATGTTCAGTTTCTCATCACTTTCCATTATTACTTTTTAAAAAATCACTCACTTCCTACTGAATTCCTGAAGTATTTAATAAAGATAAGATAAAATGTCAAGTTCAAGAGAAGAATAGAAAGAAAAAACTGGCCAGGTAGAAATGACAAGGAACATTGTAACTAACTTTTGGAATGACTTCACCTAAGGGTCCCCATTAACCTCCTTCTGTAAGAGCTGATCCCGGTGATGTCAGGATAGGTGATGTCCTCCGAAGTGTGTACTATACAAGTCTGCCCTGCTGGCGATAGGCCCCCAGCTAGAAGTGGGTGCTTGAGCTGATCCAGACAAACCAAGATTCTCTCCCTAGAAATACCAAGACAGGAGGCAAGGGAAAGATGGCAGCCAAGCTAGTCAGACTATGCTAGTCCTAGTGTGAACGAATGAGTGTATGGAAAACTTTGTGTAGGTGCTGGTGATCGAGTGGGGTGTGAGTGGCTGAGTGAGTGAGGGCTAGGGAGCTAGTGGCCAGGGCTCTCCTGGTGCAGCAGCTGGTGTCATAGCTGCTGGACTTGGACCGTAGTGATTCCCAGGATGCAGAATCTGAGTGCCATTTTTTTTCTTTCTTTTTTTTTAAGCAACAAAACTCTCCCTGGGAAGAAAATGCTGGAGACTGTCTGAGTGGGGGCTCGAGAGCAAGTGGCCAGGCCCATGGTGTAATAGCTGATGCTGCAGGTTCTGCTTGGTCTCTGTGTCTTCCAAGATCACAGAAGCTGAGTTCCTTTTTTTAATGGACAGAAGTTTTTCTGTGAAAAGCAGTGGGGAGAGACTGTTGCCCCAAGCTCTTCTTCACCATTGGCAGGAGAGACTGCCGGCTCCAGGCTTTACCCCACCACTTCAGTACCTGGCAGGGCACTGGCAGCAGGGGCTGTGGAGGGAGTCCAGAGGCAAAGTACCATGGAAAAGGACAAGAGAAGCACCCCACCACCATCTTGAAGGCGGGGCAGGAATGTGCTCTGACTTGCTCACCACAAAGCAACAGATCCTATCTCTGTGACTGGCAGATCAACTACTCCGGGATTGATCATGACCCAGAGGGAATATTCTGAGAGCACAAATTTAGGAGGGACCTGACGAGTGCTGAGCTCCAGGCACTCCACTCCCTACCCCAATCCAGCTGCGACACAAAGGGTGTGGCCAGAAAAGGATGAAGAAGGACTCCAAAGAGATCAGTGGTGAGTCTGGGGCTGACCCAAACCCCTTCCTCCCCAGCAATCCTCAGAACGTCAGACCCACATAGCTGAGCCTCAACTGAGAGGACAAACCCAGGCGGACCTTTGAACGTCAGTCTCAATAGAGAACTCCATTCCAGGATAGGCCTGGCTTGGGCACCCCATGTGAATACACACCTGGGGAAGAGACAACCCTGCACTTCCCCATGGGAGGAGATCTCCCTGACCATACAAGAATGGGAGGGGAGGACTGCAGCCCCCCACCTCCACAGCCCCTTCTCCTTCCCAGCTCCAGACACTAAGGAGAGAGTGAAAGAGGTGGCTCTGCAGGAGAGGCCTCATTATAGGAGCAATTACAGAGCCTGCCACAAGAGGGAAGGGTTTTTATTTAATTTTTATTATTTTTAACTTTTAAAAAATGCTTTGACAGTTTGTTTGTTAGTTCATCTCTTTTTAAAAATATTTTTCCTTTGTGCATGAATGTGTATGTGAGGGTTTGATCTGCATCACCCCCAAAAATTCTCTTTTCCTTTACTGTTTCTTTCTTCTTTGATATGTCATTTTCTGTTTATGTGTGTATACGAAGAATTGAGCATTCATCATTTAATTTGTTTTTGTTGGTAGTTTGTTTTTGCTCTTTAGTTCTTCTGGGTTTTTTTAAATTTTCATTTTTATCATTTAAGGTGTGTGTCAATATATGTGTGAGGGTTTGATCTGAATTCCTTTTTTTTTCCTGGTCTTTCTGTTTTTCTTCTCTATTCACTTTGTGCTAGGAATGTGTATGTGTGTTTTTTTCTGTTTGTTTTGTTACACTTTGTTGTTATTCCAGTTTGTTTTGGGGTGTGTGTGTATGTCTGTGTCTGTGTGGGTTTAGTTGTTTTTCTCTTTGGTTTCTGCTTTGCATCGTCGTATACAATGGTGATGGGGAGTGGATCTCAGGGAACACATACCACAATAAGTGAACTTTGCAATTTGCAAGTAGTTTCTGAATACTAGTGCCCCATCCTCTACTTTAGTCGATTTTCAAAAACTACAAGAGACAACATAGCTTCCCATCCACCATCCTATTTCAAAGTAGAACAAATCCAGAGCTCGAATCAGGGAAGAATACAGAACTGAGCAAACATCAGAAAAGGAAGCCTCTCCCACTGACACTGAATAACAGAAATAAAGAGAAACACAAGAGATTTGCCATAAATGAGGAAAAACCAAAGGAAGACCACAGGCAATTTCAAGCGTACCAAAGACAAAACTCCTGAGAAATCAGATCTTGGTGTTCAAACAATGGAAGTCACCAGCGACTGGCCTCAGAATACAGCGGGATTAGGGAATAGAAGGAAAGAGTGATTAAGACTCAAGAAAGACAAGAGGCAACACTGAAAGAACTTGTAACAGAGATTTTGACAATAAAAATTTTCATCCAGGAAATAAATAACAAGATGACAAGCATAAAAAACAGAATTAATCTAGCTGAAGAAACATCTTAAAACTTGAAGACCAGAACATGGAATTAACCCGATCTGTAAAAAACAAAGAAAGAAGAATCAGAAAGAAAGAACAAAGCCTACAAGAGATGTGCAATTATATCAAGAGGACAAACCTATACCTGACTGGTATCCCAGAAGAAAGAGAAATGGAGAACAACTTGGAGCAAGTATTGGAGGTAATTCACGAAAACTTTTCCCATCTCACCAGTAATGTGACCAGCCAAGCACAAGAGATATGGAGAACCCCCACAAGACATCAAAAGGGAAGACCAATCCCTAGACACATAGTAATTAGCCTACACAAAGTAGGCACAAAAGAAAAAATCTTAAAAGGCAGCAAGAGAGAAAGGTCAGACTACCTACCAGAGAAAACCAATCAGAATAGGAGCAGACCTATCAGCAAAAACACTGCAAGCAAGAAGGGGCAGGAAGCTGGGCTCGGTGGCTCAGCCTGCAGTCCTGTGCCTTGGGAGGCTGAGGTGAGTGAATTGCCTGAGCCCGCGGCTTCGAGACCTGCCTGGGAAACTTGGTGAGACCTCATCTCTACAGTAAATCAAAAAATTAGCTGGTTGTGGTAGCGCATGCCTGTAGTTCCAGCTACTTGAAAGGCAGAGGCAGAAGGATTGCTGGAGCCCAGCAGGTTGAAGCTGCGATGGCTGGGAGTGGCCACTGCACTCCAGTCTGGGTGACAGAGTGAGACTCCAACTCAGAAAAAAGAGAAGGGACAGGAGCACTGCATTCAAAGTCCTCAAAGATAAACAGCTTCAACCAAGAATTTTCTATGCAGCCAAGCCCAGCGTCATCAGTGATGGAGAATTAAAATCCTTCCCAGACATCCAATCCCTAAGAGATTATGCAGCTTCCAGACTAGCTCTACAGGAGACACTTAAAAAGGTTTAAGCACAGAAGAAAGAAAAAAAGAATGACCACACACTTCCCAAGAGAACAGCAGAGCACAGACCCAACAGAGAATACAGCTCAAAAAGAAACCTGAAAACAAAGAAACACATACAACCTCAAAGCCAAAAGAAAACAAAGAAAAAAACTTTATAAGAAGCTCTTGACAGGCATATGCAATCACATTTTAATAATCAGCTTGAATGTGAATGGACTAGCACACCACTGAAAAGACACAGAATGGCAAACTGTATAGGAAACCATGACGCCATTATTTGTTGCATCCAGGAGACTCATCTCACTATAAGGGGCACACACAGACTCAAAGGAAGGAAAATGAGTTTCCAGGCAAATGGATCACAAAAGAAGGCAGGAGTTGCAATCTTAATATCAGACAAAACAACCTTTAAGCTATCAAAAATTTTAAGATGCAAAAGGACACTACATAACGATAAAAGGTTCAATCCATCAACAAGAAATATCCATCCTAAACATATATGCACGTAATACAAGAGCATTAGCATTTATAAAGCAACTACTGAGTAAGCTAAAAAAAGATATTGACTCTATCACTATTATATCAGGGAACTTGAATACCCCACTGACAGCCCTTGATAGATCAATGAGGCAAAAAATCAACAAGGAGATCCAGAACCTAAACTTGACACTCGACCAAATGGACTTGGTAGATACCTACAGATTATTGCAACCAACAACCACAAAATATACATTCTACTCATCACCACATGGAATGTACTTCTAGATCAATCACACCCTCGCTGTAAATCAAACATAAACAAATTCCATAAGGTGAAAATCTTGCCATGCACATAGACCACCGTGGAATAAAAATAAATATCAATGCCAACATTTTCCCGAAGACTACAAAGACATGGACACTAAGCAGCATGATGCTGAACAACTACTGGGCCAACACTGAAATCAAAGCAGAAATTAAAATATTCCTGGTAAAAAAAGAAAATGAAGAAACATCTTCTCAAAACCTCTGGGATTCTATGAAATCAGTTCTAAGAGGGGAATGTATATCTCTACAAGCATACAACAAGAAAATGGAAAGATCAGAAGTTTGAGAGCCTAACAGATCACGAAGGGAGCTGGAAAAAGAAGACCAACAAAACTCCAACTTTAGCAGAAGAATCCAAATCACTAAAATATGAGCCCAAATTTGGGCATGAAAGACAAAAAATATGGTAGAAAACACCAACAAAACAAAAAGTTGGTCCTTGAAAGATGTAACAAGATTGATGAACCCCCTAGCCAGAATGACCAAGAAAAAGAAAGGGCCCAAATAAGCACAATCAGAAATACAAAGGATCAAATCACAACTGACCACGAAGAAATACAAAAGATTATCAGAGATTACTATGTACACCTATATGGAAACAAACTTGATAACCTAAATGAAATGGAGGACTTTCTGACATCACACAACCTCCCCAGGTTGAAACAAGAAGATATTGAGAAACTAAATAGACCAATAACAACAACCCAGGAAATTGACTTTGTCATACGAAAACTACCTACAAAAACAAGCCCTGGATCGAATGGCTTTCCAGCAGAATTATACAAATTATAAGGAAGAGCTGATACCAATCCTATTGAAAATATTCTAGACAATTGAGAAGGATAGAATTCTCTCCAAATCCTTTTATGAAGCTAACATCACACTGATACTCAAACTGGGTAAAGATCCCACAAAAAAAGAGAACGACAGGCCAATATCTGGAAGCAAAGCCTCAATTTCTCAACCAACTCACTTGGACAAAGCCTCCAATAACAACCACTGGGGAGAGGAGAACCTATTCAGTAAATGATGATAG
>NW_007134550.1:0-708 GCF_000164805.1 Carlito syrichta | reverse complement strand
TTTGCTAAAAGGAGTCAGAATTCAGTAAAGCTCTTATCATGGTTAGGTTTATTGCAGTGAAAGGCTACAAATTAGTCATCAATGGAAAGGTACACAGTGAGGCCAGAGAGTTCCAGGTGGGGCTGCCAGCTGTGGTCCTCCCGGTGGAATGATGGGTCCAGCACTTGCTTCCCCTAACAACAATGGGATGACATGCACAAGTACTGTCAACCAGGGAGGCTCACCCAAGCTTTGGTGTCCATATAGACATGGTGACCACCTATATGACTTACCTTCATCTCTAGACACCCCCCCCCCCGAGGTCAAGCTGATATGCCTGGCCCAGGGCTTCCATTTTCCATCATGTTGTTAGGTGGATCACATGGTCTGGTCCAAGGCCTCAAGGTAAACACACTCTTATCAGGAAGGACATTCCAAAGACATAGAGGTCACCTCCCAGGAACCAGGCCAAGCCTTTGGACAAGGTGAATCTCTTACTTCTGTCTGTCTACACACACACACATACACACACACACACACACACACACACACACACACACACACACACAGAGAGAGAGAGAGAGAGAGAGAGAGAGAGAGAAACACAGATGTGGAAATCTATGAATAGGTTAAGTGGTGTATGTTATGAGGTACCCAAAAGTTTAGAATATATATACCTTCCTGGTGTGTCAGTCCTAAGACATGAAATACTCCTCATTGTCTCTAGCA
>NW_007134549.1:0-5547 GCF_000164805.1 Carlito syrichta | reverse complement strand
CGGATTCTTGAATGGGCACGTACCCCTGGAGAAATTTTTGGATGTGTTCACCATGTGAACACATCGTTATCTTCACTTCTTTGGAATGAAATTCAATGTGTCTACCGCATTACTTGAGCACTGTACACAAGTGCTTGAAGCCTAACGATTGCTGAGTAATCAAGGTCCCTCTCATTATGATGTCAAATTTCTGAGGCTGATGTCATAAATGACAATATGACATGCTTGTTTCCTGACTTTACTTACCTCTTTTAATGTAAAATTAGCCTTTTAGTCAATTTACAGATTCAATGAAAAACCATTAAGTTAACATCATTCATCTCAGACCTGGAAATTCCAAAAAAGAATTCATATGAAACCATAAACCAACATGAATAGCCAAAAGAATCTTATCAAAAGAAACAAAGCAGGAGTTATTGCAGTTCCAGACTTCAAATTTTACTATATGTTTACAGTAATCAACACAGCCTGGTATTGGTACAAGAATAGGTCCATAGCCCAAGGGATAAGGACATACAACGAAACGCTGAAATCCTCAGCAACTCATCTTTGAAAAATTCTCCAAGACCCACTGGGTAATGGAGATCATATTCAGTAAATGGTGCTGGGAAAAGGTTGACAACATGCACAAGATTGAAACAGGACCCCTATCTATCACTATACTCATTAACTCTATATGTATCAAAGACCTAAACGTAAAACAACAAATTACAGAAATCTTAGAAAACATAGTAAACACCATGAGAGAAACTGGAATCGGAAACTAATTCCTCTTGAGGGCCCTAAATACCCATGCCTTAAGACGAAAGTAAGACAAGTAGAATCTCACCAAATTAATACACTGCTGCAAAACAAAAGAAACGATCAGAAGGGCAGGGATACAGCCAACAGAATGGGAAAAACGAGTCTTCACATATATATCATTAAAGAGGTATTACATCTAGGATCTACAAGAAACTCAAACACTCAGAAAATTCAGACGAACACTCCTTTTGAAAAGTGTGTAAAATACGTGATTGGACACTTTTCGTAAGAAGAGATACAGGCAGCCAGCAGACACATGAAATTTGCTCAGCCTCACTCATCATCAGCGAAATGCAAATGAAGCCACTTTGAAATACCACATACCCCCTTTAAGACTGACCATCATTAATAAAACAAACAATAACAGATGCAGGTCAGGATTTGGGAAGAAATAAATGCTTCTACACTGCATGTGAACTGAAAAGGCGAGCATAATAAACGGTTGTATATCTAACTCTGAATTGTAACACACATTTTTTTAAAAAGTTAAGTAATTAATAAATAAATATATGAAAGCTATAAAACATGCAACTGACTTCACTTGTTTATTCAATTTTTCTTTTTTTAACTTTAAAAACGGTTACAATTCAGGGCTGGGCCTAGAAATGTTCATTATGCAGGGATTGATTTTTTTTAAGAATTGTAAAATACTCCAATGATAACTTCTTTTCTTTTTAATACGTTGGAAAACATGGTATAATTCTGTGTTCAAAATTGACAACTACAGTGTTTCTCACTTAAATTCTTAATATTTTTCTGCCGAAATTGAAACTTGTTGAGATTCCAGACATATATCATTCTTAGAAAACTGAAACTTGAGATTCAGTGTACCTAGGTGCTATTCAAAAGGCAGAATGCATAATAAATCTTAAAAATTTTAGAAAACAAAACAGCATAATGATTTAATACAGTTTTTTTCATTCTTAAAATTTGGGTACATTTTCTTGGTGCACTCTATTTTCTGCTTGTTAGTTTTGATTAAACATTACAGTTACACAATCCTCAGAGAAAAGTTTCCCTTATATATGACAGAAATATAAAATCACATTCCCTTTTTGTATTTTATCCCAATTTATATTTTTAAAAGAGTATTTGTATTGAATCTCCTAGTATATTCTCTACCTAAGACATAATGCTGTACTCTGCAAGAAAGTATCCGATTAATCTGATACTTTTAATCACCAAGTATTTACAATGAGGCACACACAAAAAAGAGAATTTGAGTCCCAATATATATAATCCAAAATAATATGAAGATTTACAAAGCAGTAAGTAATTGGGCTCTGCTTTAGTATAAAAATTTAGATAATTGATAATTCTGGAAAATTGTTTATGATCTTAGCAAAGCAATGTTCAAATCCTGTAGGAAAAACTGTTCAAAGCCTGTTACACGATGCTAAAAACCTCCAAAAGTTTTTAAACTAAAGAAAGTGTTGAAATATAATTTGGTTGTGCCTTATCCAAGCCTCAACAGGACTCTGTTACCATAATAATATAAAATACTACCTCTTGGGAAACCCCCTCAGGTCCCTTTCCAGTTTGGGAGTTTCTCGGTCCTGTCAATAAACACTGTTAAAAAAAAAAAACAACCAAAAAAACTACTTCTTTTAGAGTATTCTTGATTGGTCATTTCTACCTGGAGAAATTTTTGGATGGGTGTGAACACATGGTTCTCCTCATTTCTTGAGAATGAAATCCACCATGTCTACCTCATTTGGCTTAGCTCTCTACACAAGTGCTTGAAGTCTAAGGATTGCTCAGTAGTCAAGGTCCCTCCCACTATGATGTCAAAATTATGAGCCTGATGTCATAAAGGACAATTTGACATGCTTGATTCTCTGACTTTACTTACCTCTTTTAATGTAAAAATTAGCCTATTAGTCAATCTACAGATTCAATGAGATAACCATTAAGTTACATCATTCTTCTCATGCCTGGAAATTACAATAAAGAATTCATATGAAACCATAACGAATCATGAATAGCCAAAAGAATCTTATCAAAAGAAAGAAAGCAGGAGCTATTGCAGTTCCAGACTCAAAGTTTGCTATATGTTTACAGTAATCAACACAGCCTGGTATTGGTACAAGAATAGGTTTATAGGGCAATGGATCAGGACAGAGAATGAAATCCTCAAATTCTCAACAAACTCATCTTGGAAAAATCCTCTAAGACCCACTGGTCAATGGAGAGCATATTCAGTAAATGGTACTGGAAAAAGGCTGACAACATGCCCAAGATTGAAACAGGACCCCTATCTATCACCTTACACATTAACTCTAAATGGATCAAAGACCTAAATGTGAAACACCAAATTATAATCATCTCAGAAAACGCAGGAGACACCATTAGGGAAAGTGGAACCAGAAACTAATTCCTCTTCAGAGCCCTAAATACCCATTCGTTAAGAAAAAACTTCAGCAAGTGGGATCTAATCAAATTAATATACTTCTGCAAATCAAAAGAAATCATGAGAAGAGCAGGGATACAGCCAACAAAATGGGAAAAACGATTCTCCACCTACATATCTTTAAAAATGCTGGGGGCCAGCCCCTGCTGAGAGATTTAGGGGGTCCGTGTAGGGTGAGGCAATGTCGGCAATTATTCTGGATTAATAAATAGAAAGAAAGAGAAAAGGGGAGAAAGAAAGAGACTGGACTCTGTTTAGTGTAGAAGCGGTTTAATGGGTGTAATTCTAGGGCATTTATCCACAAACTCCACAAAGTTATCATAATGGGAACTCCTGCTGCTATGGTTACACAAAAGTAGCATGTGCCTTTCACCTGAACAGGTCCAGATGCACGCAGGACATCCCCTACTCTCAAACAGATGTATTTTTTAGACATAAGGAAAAATATTAAGTTCTTATCCAGTTTTTATGTACCCTTAATTGTTTATAGTTACATAACATCATTTAATGCTTACACCCAAATCCTACATAATGATATATTGCCTTTTACTATTCTATGCTAATTCAAATTGGTTTTTATAAAACAGTTGGTGCTATGGTTACTCTCTCCTAGCACCAGTTGGCCTAATACAAACTTTACTAGTCCCCCTAAGTCAAACTGAACTAACCACACTTCTATAATAAAATGGTTACTTAATTTTTCTTAATCTATATAAACTATTTTCTTAAAACCTATATCTATAAATTTCTAAGGTCACATCAAGAGAAACTGTGACCTGCACTAAGGCTCCTCAATGTGACTCAAAGCCAAACTTAAATTGTCATAAAGCAAAAGACCATAAGCCGTGGGGAATGGGAACAATAGACTCCTAGTTTAGCTGTGTACATTCCGTTCTCAGAGTTTTCTGTCAGAGTCAGCTGGAGCTTTTCTTGACAGTTTGTGCCAAATGGAAAAGGAGGGAGGAAATGGGTCAACAGCTCCTGAACACATCCTGGTAGTCTCGGAGCCTATGGCCCTTTCTGATCCCTAACCCTCAGTGGGCCTCCGTGGCCGGCTCCTAGCATCTCCCCCTTTTTTATTTTTTAGCACGAGAGTATGAAATTTTGTATTGAGTTGAGATCTACTCTTTTTTAAAACTCTGAAAATGACTGGAAGTAGACACAGCAATGAAAGAATCACTGTTCCACAAATTCCCACATGCATGAATATAGACATTAACAATTTTTATTCAGTGAATGAAGAACAATTGTTAAATATAGATCTGGCCAATTTATTAGACCGGGATTGCTTTTCAACAACCGTTATGTCTTGAGATTTCTGAAGCAAATTAGTAAGGTACATGTTTAAGTCCGAATTATTCCAAATTTCAAGAATATGATTTTTAATTTTGTCCCATGTGTGGACAGATGTATTTACCTCTAAAGGAGTGAGGCATTTAATTCAGAGTTTAAACATATAAACTCAGAGTAACATCGAAGAGCCCACATAATTTTAAAGTAACAAGTTTTTGTCCTATAGCTAGAATGGCTTCTTCCCAAAGCATTAATTTTGTTCTCTAGCATGTGATCAATAATCTCTTGGGTAGTTAAGGCTATAGAAACATTCTTAGATAACTGATCAGTGAAGGTAGTTGTATGGACCTCCTGAGCTAAAGCCACAACTGAAACTGCTACCAAAGTAGCAACAGTTATTAGGGTTGTAATTCCCAAGACTACAGTGGACAAAAACCTTTTTTGTCTTTTCTTCAGAAGAGAATTGACTTCATACAACGTTTGTAAACCATACTCATCATACCAGTGAGATGACAGATGTACTGGAAACATTAAATAGGGAGGTTGTTTTAAGATAGCAAATCCCTTATAAAAGGCATCAGTTAATAGTTAAAACACATTTCGCACAAGACACCTTATAAACATTATTGTGATAGTCAATTGTAACAGTTTGATATTCATTCCATACAAGAAAAACATAAGGGGATTGTAAGTAGGCCCTTATTTTGTAGGTATGAAATAACAATTTGTTTATTTCTGATAGTAGTTGTTATAGTTTTTCACTAGGTATAAATAGTCCACTTTTGATCCATAAACTCACTCTCTCCACTCTGGATACCCAGTGTCTCATTGAATGAGGAACCAGTCCTTCTTGGTATTGATAAGAGAGAAAATGAGTATATTAGATGGGGGTGAATTTCTTGTGACATGACAGGGGAGGTTACCATTTCTCCTGTTTCTTCAACCAAAGATTTCATTTGTTTCCACACTGGTAGTCGTGAACAGTGAGCACCGAAGACATTACGTCTGGTAGCTTGTGGTGTTGTACAGGACACCAAGGA
>NW_007134548.1:0-789 GCF_000164805.1 Carlito syrichta | reverse complement strand
TCGTAGTGTTAATAGTTTTCAAATCTTGTAAAAGTCTCCATATATCAAATTTTTATTTAAATTACAAAAATAGGAGTGTTTTAAGGGTTAGTGGTTTTCATTTAGGGGGGTTAGTAGAGGGCTCTATATGACCAGCCTCTAATTGTTGTTAAACTAGTTTTTTTGACTGTCTTAAGTTTTTTTTAAGGGCATGGGCCATTGTTTTATCCAAATCGGTTTGTAAGATTTTTAGGTAATAGGGTTTTGGGAACAATGGATTCATTATCAGCTTAATTTGTCTTTGTATTAATTTTGACAGGTTTTTGTATTTTTTGTCTATCTTTGTAAAGTCTCTTAAAGGGATAATAGTTTATTTGTAGCATTTGTGTTGAAGTTTTATCATTAGGGCTATATAAATATATGTTTATTTGAGTAAGAATATCTCTTCCCCATAATGTAAAGGGGATAGATGGAATAAAGTATAGCAAAAAGTTTTTGAAGTCTCATTATCTGTCTAATTTACAATTTTAGAACTTTTGGCTATTGAGGGTGTTTGGCTAATGTCTATGAATCTTGAAGGAGTTATTTGAGTAGGCCAGGAAACAGGTCAATCTTTTTCAGCAATATAAGATATATTGGTTCTCATGTTTAACAAGTCTTTAATTTTAACTCATTGTTTATGTAAGTCTTTTAGAGGTCTAGAGTTAGTAACCTCTTGAACCCAAAGAGTAACATTGCTAGAACCAAATCTAGAGTCATCTCCAGGCACTTCAGTTAAAGTTTTACCTGTTTTATGATAAGACAGGAGTG
>NW_007134547.1:0-3000 GCF_000164805.1 Carlito syrichta | reverse complement strand
TTTCAGAGCCACTGAAGTAGTTACTTGAGACATTCAGTGTACAGCAAGTTTAGCAAAGTTTGTTCCAAAGGATGTGGGAATTAAATTCAACCTATGAGGGTGATCCCCCAAGCTGGAATTTGTTTATTAAAAATTGTATACTATTACATGTTTAAAGTTCAGTCACTTGCATAGCATCCTCTGTTTGATGCAGTTCACCTATCAAGATGCTTTTTATAGCCTTTCCAATTTTGGTGTCTTTCAGAGCTCTGCCATTTTATGGGACACTAAAGCAGAGAGGGACTCCGAGAACACCAGGGGAGGGAAGGACTCCGGTAACTGCAGGGGAGGGAGAGACAGCGAAAACCCATGAAATGCAGGGTCGTCGGGAACTTCATGGGAGGGAGGAGCACTTGGAAAACCAGCAAAGGGTAGGACACATAGAACTTCATGACAGGGAGGGATACCAGGGACACTGGGGCAAGGTGGGACACCAGGAACACCAGTGAAGCCAGGAACATCAGGGACACCAGTGGAGTGAGGAACACCAGGAAATTCACGGCAGCGAGGAGACACCAGGAACACCGGGACAGGGCAGAACACCGTGTATACCAGGGCAGGGAGCTACACCAGTAACAACAGGGCCGCAGGAACACGAGGAATCAGGGCAGGGAGGGACACTGGGAACACTAGGAGAGTGAGGGACACCAGGACCTTCAAGGGAGGGAAGGCCACAGGGAACTTCATGGCAGGGAGGAGCACCAGGAATACCTGGGGAAGGAAGGACACCAGGAACAACTGAGGAGGCAGGCACACTAGCATAGAGGACCCAACTGATTTTCTTCTCTACACTGGCAGGATTCTCAGATCTGAGGGGAGCCACCCCTAGGTGGAAATGCAGGAATTGGCAAGTGAGAATTGGGAGAGGAGCCAGGGACTAGTCAGGACCCTAATGAAGCAAAGCTCCAGGGTCGGTATGACTGCAGACTGCCTTGAAAGGAAGCCCCTCTATTTATTTTCCTCCACGCCCTGACAAGTGCTTCTGTTCTCATGGCCCTGGGCCTTGTTCACCTGGGAAGACCCCTGAGTGCCTGGTTCCTCCACAGCTGGTGTAGAAGCACCTCTTGGCACTGAAGAGGAACCGAGTCATGGCATGTCTGGGTTGAGCTCACGTGCCCTCAAGGAGCAGAGACAAACGACTGTGATTCCCAACTTAGAGTCAGCACAGACACCTGCACCTCCCATATGGCCTTCCACAACCCTCATGGACACGCCGAGTGCACACCATCCCTTCGTGGCCTGAAGACTCCACTCTTCTCCCAAGGTGCCCAAAGCCTTCCACAACCAGGGTTGCACAGCCAACCTCTTCTTCTCAGGATCACCGTCCGGCCTTCCTTGGTCTCTTAGGATAAGCCTCTCCTGTCTGGGTGACAGGCAGGCCAGTGGATGGGTTTCCTGAGGATGAGAATGAGCTCCCCAACACGACCTTCCTCTTGGCCTCTTGGCACAGCTGGCTGCTCTGAGTGCCTTCCCTGAGTCCAGGCCCCTGCAGCAGAATTCTGTGCTTTGGAGGCTGGGGGCCTCAGCGAGTCCTCCATCCCCCATCTACTCATAAAAGGGCCACAGCTCTGCACTGCTGCCTGATGCCAAGGCCCGGAAGCAAGTTTTCCTCAGAGACCCATTCTCTGGTGAAGAGATGTTCCTCCAAGGGCCTGGGTTCGGAGTTTCTGGAGGGGTAAGCTCTGGGTCTAGGACTGGGCCGACCTACACGCCCACTAAAAAGGTGTGACTCATTTGTAACTCAGTGGAGGAAGGAATGACACGTAGCCAGGAGGCTTTGGGGCAACCACCTTGTGCCAGCCCTCTTTTGGGGCCCGGGACTATGGGATTCTCAGGGCATTCACTGCCCCAAATAGATGGGGATTCCCACACACCAAATGCTGCCCCTACTGGGTCTCAGTAGGTTGGGAGTGGGCAGCTTCTGTAGGAGGGTGGAGGGCAGCTTCTGGGGGAGTGTAGGTCCTGGGGGAATGAGTAGCCCATCTTTGGGCATTGTATGTAAATGTGAATACAGGTAGTTGTGTTGGCAAGAGTTCACTGGCTGCCTTACTCCTTGATCTGCTCTGCTCAGTGATGTGGGCTCTTTAGGACAGAAGGATATGGGAGGGGCCAAGGCCTGGAATGCACAGGGACCGTGACAAACCTCAAGGTTAGATTTAGGGTTTGATAAGGGTTAGAGGAAGTGTAAGCTGACTGCCTTGGACTGATAGACTCTAACATATTCCCAGGACCCGCTTATACCAACTCTTAAGACCTTGCCTATTAGGAGGGCTTCACTGGGCTTTTCCGTCAGTATCTGTAGCCCTTAATACTCTTGATGGAAAGTTGCCGTGAGCCTTGCAGCTGTGCCATGTACCTATTTTCTGCTTAGTGCCTGGAGCAGCTGTTCTCTGGGCAGCTTCTTACTGCTGCTCTGGATGTTGGCATCAGTGCTGAAATTACCATAAGCCCAGCCAGGGCTTTTCCCAGGTGTGTGGTTTCACCATGACAAAAGCCTTGGCTTGTGAGGACACTGCTCTCCATCTGGATATAGGAGCTGGTTTCTTACAGGCTAGGGGTTGTGAAAATGGGGGAAATGGTTGATCCTCCTTTACCCTCAGCGGACAGACCCAAGAACAGTGGGCTATGGGGATAAGCAGGAGCCTGTCCACCTGAACATGTTGGGATATGGCCTAGCCAGCAGCATGTGAAGTCCCTCTTGGGATTTCTGGGCAAGTGAGAGTCAGGTCGCTATAAGAAGAGCACCCATCTTGCTGTGGCCAAGAAAACCTTGCCAGGAGTCCCCACGATGCCTGTTACCTCCCAACGGATGACTCACTGTTCTGCAGAGTCTGATGTCATGTAATTGATGTCGGAATCCAAAACAGCTCTTTCCATCAGACTACTACCAAGGTCCAGATGCATAGCACTCTTGCAAGGAGCTGGCAGGTCTCGGCATGATGTGAGAGAATGGACCATGTA
>NW_007134546.1:0-892 GCF_000164805.1 Carlito syrichta | reverse complement strand
CCAGGTGTGTGGTTTCACCATGACAAAAGCCTTGGCTTGTGAGGACACTGCTCTCCTTCTGGGTATAGGAGCTGGTTTCTTACAGGCTAGGGGTTGTGAAAATGGTGGAAATGGTTGATCCTCCTTTACCCTCAGCGGACAGACCCAAGAACAGTGGGCTATGGGGATAAGCAGGAGCCTGTCCACCTGAGCATGTTGGGATATGGCCTAGCCAGCAGCATGTGAAGTCCCTCTTGGGATTTCTGGGCAAGTGAGAATCAGGTCGCTAGAAGAGGAGCACCCATCTTGCTGTGGCCAAGAACACCTTGCCAGGAGTCCCCACGATGCCTGTTTCCTCCCAACGGATGACTCACTGTTCTGCAGAGTCTGATGTCATGTAATTAATGTCGGAATCCAAAACAGCTCTTTCCATCAGACTACTACCAAGAGCCAGAGGCATAGCACTCTTGCAAGGAGCTGACAGGTCTCGGCATGAGGTGAGAGAATGGACCATGTAGGTGGTCATAGCCCCCTGGGAGCAGAGAAATGTGGGCTGGCCACATGACTCCCCCAGGGGAGATGCCTACGGCTCACCCTCTACCTACGGTGGATCCGGGTACCACTCACTGCTGTTCTGGAGAGCTGTTCTTGCTATCCAAGGGGACTCTGAGCTTTCTGCCTCTCTTCAGAGTTGCCAGGAAGGTGGTTAAAGGCTCAGTCCTGGCGCCCTGAACCCGTGTGATAACCCTCGCTCCAGATCAATACAGCATGGTGTCAGTCAGCTCAGGCTGTCCAAACACTACAGACTTGGCATTCATGTCTTAGAGCTCTAGAGGCTAGAAGGCCCAGTTCGGAGTGACTACAGCGTTTGATCTGGTCAGGTCCAGTCTCAAAGTCAGAGGTGGCCACCTCT
>NW_007134545.1:0-688 GCF_000164805.1 Carlito syrichta | reverse complement strand
GAGGATCACTGAGAACATCTGGGCAGGAGGTAGTGCAGGAGTTTCAGGGCAGGGAGGAACACCAGGAGCTTCAGGGGAGTGAGCGACACTGGGAACACCAGTGATGGGAGGGTACCCAGAACGTCAGGGGAAGGAGAGACATCAGGAACCCCAGTGTGGGGAGAGAAACAAGGCACACCAGGGAAGGGAGGGCCACTAGGAACTTCAGGACAAGGAGCGATATCAGGAAAACCAGGGCAGGAGGGACAGCCGCAACACCAGAGCAGGGAAACACATGTGGAAGTCCAGGGGAGGAAGAGACACAGTGACCACCAGGGTAGCGAGGGATACTGGAAACAACAGGACAGTGAGGGACTCCAGAAATTTCAGGGCAGTGAGGGACACCAGGAACTTCAGACAGTTTGGGGCACTAGGAACATCAGGGCAAGGAGCTAAGCCAGCAAATTCAGGGGAAGGATAGACAACAGGAACACCAGAGCAGGGAGGGACATCAGAAAATCAAGGGAAGAGAAAGACATCCAGAACTCCAGAGGAGGGAGAGATACCAGTAACACCCGGCAGGGAGAGCACCAGAAACTTTGGGTAAGGAGGGACATGGGGAACCACAGAGCAACGAGAGTTTGAGGATTTTTAGTGGAGAACGGGACACTGGGAACACCAGGGCAGGTGGGACACCAAGAACACCAGG
>NW_007134544.1:0-772 GCF_000164805.1 Carlito syrichta | reverse complement strand
AGACTTGATAATAGGTCAGTTTCGGTAGACAATGCAGCCGAGCAGGAAAGCAGAAATTTCACCTTCCTCCACATCCCACTAGGCAACAGAGCGCAGAATTTCAGTGCAGAAGTGCAACTTGCTGTCCTTTATTTATGTTTGGCAGATCTAAACACTCTGTTGTCTTGGGTGGGTTTCGTTTTTAAGAAATGGCACACTCTCTCATTCTAGGATGCTAGCCTACAGACATAAAGTGAGGAGAAGCTTTTGTCCAGGACAGACCCCATGACTGTGTCAGCAGAGCTTCTGGAACATGTATTAATTTTTAACCCGAAGGAAAAGTAACAAACAAACGAAAAAAGCACCATAATTTGAAAATACAAAAATTTTATGTATTATTTTAGTTCCATATAATGCTGTGGAAAGATTTCTTACCAAAAAAAGATACAACACTGATTTTCCTTGGAATAAAACATCAGTTGGCCAGAGGAGAGAGGTCAGAGCAAGATTTTTGTCTGTGTGTTCCTCCATTATGCAGGATTTGAGTTTGAAACAATGAAAAGTTTTTGCTTGTTCTCAAGGTAAGATTACGTCCTTTAGGAGATAAAAGACAATTGAACATTGAACAACAGCATCATTAGCTGAGAAACCAAAAGAAGGGATCTGCGCTTGGTCCTGTACACTGCTTGCTGTCTTATAATGGACAAAGGCGTACCAGCTGAGGGTGACGGTGTCTGTGACAGACTCCAGAGATCTAGCAGTGACAGACTTGGGACCCACGGACAGCTTTCTA
>NW_007134543.1:0-392 GCF_000164805.1 Carlito syrichta | reverse complement strand
CGAATTCAAGGCATATCCTCTACTCTTGTTTACCCTGTAGAGAGGAAGATTTCTCTGCTGCTCCCTCTCTGCTCTTCAACAGATGTGGTGTGTTTTTGGTCTTCAGTTGAAGGTTGTCAAAGAGCGGTTCCGTTTCTTTCTTTCTTTCTTTCTTTCTTTCTTTCTTTCTTTCTTTCTTTCTTTCTTTCTCTTTCTTTTTTTTTTCTTTCTCTCTCTTATTTTTTATTAAAAAACTGTGGGGTAAAATTCAGGGTTAGCTATACAAACTTTGATAATGGAGTTATCCTTGTTGATGAGGTATGCCCCTCCCTCCCCTAGCAGTTTTCCTCAATTGCCAATCACAGCCCCCTCCCCTGAGAGGTTCCCACTACTGCCAATCCTTTTCTTATTGT
>NW_007134542.1:0-693 GCF_000164805.1 Carlito syrichta | reverse complement strand
CTCCCCTGAGAGGTTCCCACTACTGCCAATCCTTTTCTTATTGTATTATTATTGTTCAAGGTCCACTTATGAGTGAGAACCTATGATACATGGTTTTGTGTTTCTATGATGGTTCACTGAGTGTGATCGACACTATATCCCTCCAAGGAGAGGAGCACATAATCAGCAACAAAATCTTCCATATTTAGTATTAGGTTAGGAGACTTGCCCTGATTAATGACGTGCATGTGTGTGGACCGTGGTGTAGTTGACTAACATCTTCAGGAGGGCTTCAGGATCACAGGTAGGCTCGACACAACTTGGTCTGCCCTGACCCTACCTCATATCTGCTTCTTTCTGGCTTGTTACTTGCCATTATTGGGAGATCAAAGAAGAAGGGCCACAGGTGGGCTCCTTTGCCAGCCAGTTCTGAAAAGACAAACAGCTGTAAAAATCTCTGCACACCTCCCCTGACAGTCCTGGCCCAATATATTTCCTGAATGTTTACTAGCCGGCTAGAGCCATTGCTGACTGTGCAATGACAGCATCCCAGAGAAGTCCACATCTCCCTCAAAGTCCTGCTTCCCGGAACAGAATTCCTGAGTGGCAGCAGGACAACTGGGGACTGGGCACAGAGTGGTCTGAATCTCTCCCCAGGTAGCAGGTGCACTGAGTGGTGTCATGAGAATCCCTTTCATGCTGGGCTTGGTGCAG
>NW_007134541.1:0-739 GCF_000164805.1 Carlito syrichta | reverse complement strand
AACACTGGGTGTGGCCGACTTCTGCACACTTCTCCAGCCCCCTCTCAGAAGATCCCGTCCTT
Source organism: Carlito syrichta (assembly GCF_000164805.1). Lineage (NCBI taxonomy): Eukaryota > Metazoa > Chordata > Mammalia > Primates > Tarsiidae > Carlito > Carlito syrichta. The sequence continues at coordinate 677 of NW_007134541.1, read as the reverse complement.
GCAGAGACATGACCCAATGCCTGCCCCCATTCCTTCCTGGCCAATACCTTCCTCCTCATTCTGAGTGGGAAGTTTGGGATTCCTCCTCCAAGGCCCATCAGGTCAGGATGTTTATGACTCTCAGAGTGTCTGCCCCAGCCCTGCCCAGCATGCATCTGTGGGACTGCACACCATGCCCCTGATTGCAGGAACCCTCTAGAACTCCACTTCTAGAAGGTCCTCATGGATAATGGGTAGGCATCCTCACCTCCCCAACCACTATGGTCCTGAGGTCCAGCTCAGTACCCTTCAGACACTAGGAAAAATGTGGGGAGTGAAGGTCAGAGCCCTGACTCTCTATTCACTGATGCCTGACGTGGGACAGTCAGGTGACTTGTCTGTACTCAGGAAGACATGAAATATATCCCTCTTTCAGGGATTAAGAACATTAAGAGATTCGTGATTGAAGGGAACGTGCAGTATCCCTGGAATGAATGGGCCCTCGATCTGGAAGGGGCCTTGTCGTTGAGTCAACTTGAACTCCGGTTGCTCCTCAGTCACTTGACTGTGGTGTGCCCCATCAGCCCTGTTCTGGCTGCATGGTTCCCTGAAAAGCCTAACCTATGCTTCCTCCTATCTGTGCCCTGTCTGAACCTGAGCAGCCTCTTTCTGTCCCTGAACTCATACAATGAGGCTGA
>NW_007134540.1:0-755 GCF_000164805.1 Carlito syrichta | reverse complement strand
TGCACACTTCTCCAGCCCCTCTCAGAAGATCCCGTCCTTGCAGAGACATGACCCAATGCCTGCCCCCATTCCTTCCTGGCCAATACCTTCCTCCTCATTCTGAGTGGGAAGTTTGGGATTCCTCCTCCAAGGCCCATCAGGTCAGGATGTTTATGACTCTCAGAGTGTCTGCCCCAGCCCTGCCCAGCATGCATCTGTGGGACTGCACACCATGCCCCTGATTGCAGGAACCCTCTAGAACTCCACTTCTAGAAGGTCCTCATGGATAATGGGTAGGCATCCTCACCTCCCCAACCACTATGTTCCTGAGGTCCAGCTCAGTACCCTTCAGACACTAGGAAAAATGTGGGGAGTGAAGGTCAGAGCCCTGACTCTCTATTCACTGATGCCTGACGTGGGACAGTCAGGTGACTTGTCTGTACTCAGGAAGACATGAAATATATCCCTCTTTCAGGGATTAAGAACATTAAGAGATTCGTGATTGAAGGGAACGTGCAGTATCCCTGGAATGAATGGGCCCTCGATCTGGAAGGGGCCTTGTCGTTGAGTCAACTTGAACTCCGGTTGCTCCTCAGCCACTTGACTGTGGTGTGCCCCATCAGCCCTGTTCTGGCTGCATGGTTCCCTGAAAAGGCCTAACCTATGCTTCCTCCTATCTGTGCCCTGTCTGAACCTGAGCAGCCTCTTTCTGTCCCTGAACTCATACAATGAGGCTGACAGGAGGGACCTTTTACACTGAGCGTGTGCTCCCCAAA
>NW_007134539.1:0-754 GCF_000164805.1 Carlito syrichta | reverse complement strand
CACTTCACCTGGTTTGGGATCAGGTAAACCTATGATATTATGTCCCTCTCTGCCTCCCTGGTAGTGTCCCAGTACTGTAAACCCCTATCTTGTATTATTATGATAAATGATCAGGATCCCCTTATGGGTGATAATGTTAGATACTCCATTGTTTCTGTGATAGATCACTAAGTACGATAAACTCTAAATTCACCTTGGAGTAGGATGGACATCTTAACAATGTTGATTCTTCCAATCTGTGAGCATGTAAAATTTTCCAATTGTTTCTGTCATCTTTGATTTCTTTGAGCAGTGCTTTGAAGTTTTCATTGGCAATGTCTTTCACTTCTCTGGTTAGGAAGACGCCATGGTATTTCTTTTTAGGGGAGTGGCTATTTTGAATAGGATTGTGCTTTTTTTTGGTTCTCTGCCTGTTGGTTGTTGGTGTATAAAAATGCAGCAGTCTTTTGCACATTGATTTTGTGCCCTGAGACTTTTCTAAAGTCCTATAGCGGTGCAGGGAGATCTTTGACAGGTTCTCTTGGAATTCAGGGTATAGGATCATAATATCATCAGTAAAGCTGGATGACCTAACTACCTCTTTTCTATTTAAAAACCCCTGATTTCCTTCTCTTGTCTGATTGCTCTATCTATTAATAGGACTTCCAACACTATGTTGAACAGGTGGGGTGAGAGTGGAAGTTGCATCTCATTGCTCTGATTTTCAGGGGAAATGTTTCTGTTTAGCAATTTGTTGGCTGGGTGTTTACTGTAG
>NW_007134538.1:0-698 GCF_000164805.1 Carlito syrichta | reverse complement strand
TATTAATGGGATGTGATTTTTATATGGTTCTCTACCTGTTTAAAGAATGTGACTGTCTTTTGCACACTTATTTTGAACTCTGAGACCTTGTTAAATTCCTTTATCATAGCAAGGGGGTTTTAGAGAGTTTCTGATGTATTTGTGAGATATAGGATCATACAGTCAGCAAAGAGGGATAATTTGACTTCTCCTTTTCTTATTTGGATATCGATGGTTTCCTTCTCTTATCTGACTGCTCTAGCTAGGACATCCAACGCTATGTTGAACAAGAGGGGTGAGAATGGGCAATCTTGTCATGTTATAGTTTTCTAGGAAAATGCTTCCAATTTTTGTCTGTTTAGTAATTTGTTGACTATGAGTTTGTCATAGATGGCTCTTACTATTTTGTGGCATGTTCCCTCTATGTTTGAGGGTTCTTATCAAGAAGGGATGAAACAAAATACCCAATTCATAACATTGTTAAAAATTCTCTAACAGAAGCTTAAAAGTACAGAGATTTTTAAACTTGGTAAACTGTCCATTTTTATGTTGTTATAAATGAATTCTCAGACTGTAATATATATTGAAGAGAGGCTTATTTGACTCCTGGTTCTGAATACATGCAAGAAACATGGCACCAACATCTACTTCTGGTCAGAGTTTCAGGCTTCTTCCACTCATGCTAGTGGATCAAGGGACATCAGTTTGTAGAGATAACC
>NW_007134537.1:0-845 GCF_000164805.1 Carlito syrichta | reverse complement strand
AAGCTAAAAGTACAGAGATTTTAAACTTGGTAAACTGTCCATTTTTATGTTGTATAAATGAATTCTCAGACTGTAATATATACTGAAGAGAGGCTTATTTGACTCCTGGTTCTGAATGCATGCAAGAAACATGGCACCAACATCTACTTCTGGTCAGAGTTTCAGGCTTCTTCCACTCATGCTAGTGGATCAAGGGACATCAGTTTGTAGAGATAACCAGACCTGAAAACTGGCAAGAAAGAGAGGATAAGAAGGTGCCAGGTTCTTTTCAACGACCGAATTTCTTGAAAGTTAAAAGAAATCATTACCAAAGTACTGCACCAAGTCTTTCTTAGGGATTCAGCTCATGACCAAAACTAATCCCATAAGTCCACACCTCCAACATTGGGAAGCCAATTTCAACTTGTAATTTTGGAGTTGTCAAACAAGTCAAACTCCATCAGACTGTCTGGCTGATTCAGAAATTTCAGCCACGGGCCAGTTATTTCCATCTCTGTCCTCTGCCATCATTGCTGTTATCTTTTGCTTAAGGATTAAATCTTGGGATCACAAAATGACTCTCAGAGTTATACTCTCTCTTGTCTGTTACTGGCAAGGGAGACAAAGATAGTATGCTCCCTGAAGGCTTCAAAGCTTCTGTTTCAAAAGTACCACCAGATCGTTTAGTGTCTGCCTAAGTGAATGCTAATTTACACAGTCTTGAATAACTAATCCAATGACATTATGCTAATTAGTTTACAACTGCAGTGCATGGAATATGATTCAAGTGAGGGGTGGACTTTTCATTTTGTAGTAAACCTGATCTATGTGGTATATGTCTAATTAACTGAATTATAGTTAGGAAT
>NW_007134536.1:0-821 GCF_000164805.1 Carlito syrichta | reverse complement strand
CATGGCACCAACATCTACTTCTGGTCAGAGTTTCAGGCTTCTTCCACACATGCTAGTGGATCAAGGGACATCAGTTTGTAGAGATAACCAGACCTGAAAACTGGCAAGAGAGAGAGGATAAGAAGGTGCCAGGTTCTTTTCAAGGACTGAATTTCTTGAAAGTTAAAAGAGCTCATTACCAAAGTACTGCACCAAGTCTTTCTTAGGGATTCAGCTCATGACCAAAACTAATCCCATAAGGCCACACCTCCAACATTGGGAAGCCAATTTCAACTTGTAATTTTGGAGTTGTCAAACAAGTCAAACTCCATCAGACTGTCTGGCTGATTCAGAAATTTCAGCCACGGGCCACTTATTTCCATCTCTGTCCTCTGCCATCATTGCTGTTATCTTTTTCTTAAGGATTAAATCTTGGGATCACAAAATGACTCTCAGAGTTATACTCTCTCTTGTGTGTTACTGGCAAGGGAGACAAAGATAGTATGCTCCCTGAAGGCTTCAAAGCTTCTCTTTCAAAAGTACCACCAGATCGTTTAGTGTCTGCTTAAGTGAATGCTAATTTACACAGTCTTGAATAACTAATCCAATGACATGCTAATTAATTTACAACTGCAGTGCATGGAATATGATTAAAGTGAGGGGTGGACTTTTCATTTTATAGTAAACCTGATCTATGTGGTATATGTCTAATTAACTGAATTACAGTTAGGAATTGACAGAAAGAGACGTGAAAGTTATACAGATAAGCATCATCTCCACTAACCAAGAATGATAATATTGAGACATTGGGTTCATAATCCTGAAAATGCCAGAGTAATTCA
>NW_007134535.1:0-789 GCF_000164805.1 Carlito syrichta | reverse complement strand
CCATCAGACTGTCTGGCTGATTCAGAAATTTCAGCCATGGGCCAGTTATTTCCATCTCTGTCCTCTGCCATCATTGCTGTATCTTTGCTAAGGATTAAATCTTGGGATCACAAAATGACTCTCAGAGTTATACTCTCTCTAGTCTGTTACTGGCAAGGGAGACAAAGATAGTATGCTCCCTGAAGGCTTCAAAGCTTCTGTTTCAAAAGTACCACCAGATCGTTTAGTGTCTGCTTAAGTGATTCTAATTTACACAGTCTTGAATAACTAATCCAATGACATTATGCTAATCAGTTTACAACTTGCAGTGCATGGAATATGATTAAAGTGAAGGGTGGACTTTTCATTTTGTAGTAAACCTGATCTATGTGGTATATGTCTAATTAACTGAATTACAGTTAGTAATTGACAGAAAGAGACATGAAAGTTATACAGATAAGCATCATCTCCACTAACCAAGAATGATAATATTGAGACATTGGGTTCATAATCCTGAAAAATGCCAGAGTAATTCAAGTAATCATTAATAGAGGAGTAATTGAAAAGCATGGTAATCCCTCAATGGCAACAATGCAACTATAATTTTTATTTATCCGATCATTTTCTCAACAAATGCATTTTAAGGGTGTTATATGCCTTGCTGTGTTTTATGCAACGAAGAAAACAGTCAATACACTGCCATCATAGTATTTATTCTGATCGGTAAACAAAATATTAAATCAATAGAGGGTATAAACGTAATGCTGGTTAGTGTACATTACCAAAGAAAATGCAAGCTGGATAAAGGTG
>NW_007134534.1:0-774 GCF_000164805.1 Carlito syrichta | reverse complement strand
GGTAAATATATCAAAGTTTAAAATAGCCACTTGGAAGATTTAAGATGAATAATTTGTATGAAAATATAATTAGTATAAATAAATCATTGTTTCGTGATTCACTAAGAACAAACACAACTTGGTATTTTTGGTGTCAGATAAAGATATGAATGGGGCAATATTCTGAGATCAGGAACAACTGTTTGAGACAAAATTTTTTGACTTGCTACGTTTATACTTACAAAGAAATTTTTTATCATTAATTCCTGTATTCATTTTTTGTTTGTTTTATATTTAAGTTGGAGTCTCACTCTGTCTCTGAGGCTGGAGACAGTGGCACACTACTGCCACCCTAGCGTCAAACTGCTGGGCTTTGGCAATCCTTCTGCCTCAGCCTTCCAGGTAGCCAAAACTACAAGCGTGTGCTACCACACCCGGTTAATTTTTTGATTTATTGTAGAGACGAGGTCTTGCCAAGTTGTCCACGCTGGTTTGATTCTGTGAGATCAGGCAATCCATTCGCCTTGGTCTACTTAAGTGCTGGGATTACAGGCTGAGCAACCATTTTTCTGTAATTTTTAACATGATGTTCTCAAGTGATAACTTCATGGTTACGACTTCTTTTTAGCATTACAATGTAAAGCAGTGTTTGTATTTAGAAGCTTAGCCTCTTATGCTAAGGTGTATGTGTGTATACGTGTGTGTATATTTACATACGTATATTTGTATAGATTACAAAAGCGAAATACAAGCAAATTTACTTGTAACAGTACATTCTATCATCTACTTGCTAAT
>NW_007134533.1:0-808 GCF_000164805.1 Carlito syrichta | reverse complement strand
TACAAAGTACAAAAAAAGAATATGTGGACCAGGGACACACAGCACTGATACCTTGTGTATTTGAGGTGCTCCTTGTCATCCCACCGCATTTCCTCTCTAGCATATGTGAAATGGAAAAACATGTTCAAATTTCTCAGAAATCTTCCCAAAGTCCATTAAATTTCTACACACATAACTACATGTCCAGAGGGGATCTTTATCCATTTTCTTCCCACAAAGAGTTCACACTGAAAAAAAGACACCTGCTCTGATGTGACTCTATCCCGGCTGCATATCACACCACTTTCCTTTGCGGCTTGAAAACTTCAACATCACTTGTTCAATTTTTGATGACCAACTCTTTGAGCTCAAAATTTGCAGTTCTAAAATTGGTAATATCCTCCTTAATTTCCTGATGTCGTTTTCAATTTCTTGTTCCTATTTAACTAACATCATGCTTAAAAGGAAAAATGCCCATTAGTGACATGTCTAGAAAAAACAAATTTACCATAGTCTCCTCTCTTTTACATTTGTTTTCACATATGCTTACCCAAAAGTCTTTTTTTACTTCTTTTATGGGAAAGTGCAGCAACATTTTTAAAGACTTTTAACATTTATTAAAAGTGTAATTCTACTCCTTGTCAGGCACATAAACTGTCCGCATCTTTGCTCAATCAAAACCTTCATATGCCACTTCTAAAGGGAAAGGTGTACCCTCCAAAGGGACGGGGGACTGCATTTGTTTGAGTGAGATTGCATACTGAAGACCAGGTCTAATTGGTGGGGACAATATCCTTAAAAAGGAAGATGAGAGCTGTAGAGAGATAAA
>NW_007134532.1:0-4611 GCF_000164805.1 Carlito syrichta | reverse complement strand
CAGCACTAACCAGATTAAGCTCCTGTGAGCTCAAAACATAAAAACTCTGAGAACGGGATGAACACAAGCTAACTTTAGAATTCATTGCTCCCATTCTTCCGCAAACTGCAGTTTTGGCTTTCACACAACTTATAATTCAAACTCGTGTCACATCTAAGAGCCTTAGTATTGGTCACAGGCTTCTGGGTCATGATCTTAGGATTTATTGAAGGTGTAAATTGTAGAATATAGTTTTAGAAGACAGCCATTTTGTTGAAGGAATGTGGCTGTGTTACTTGCAGGTAGCCCACTGTGAACTTTGGACTGGGTCACATTCCAAACATTCTGGGATGGGCCACTTTTGTTTGTAAAGTAAATATTTAAGCTTCTATAGAATTGTTTAACTTGGCATAAATCAGTCAGCTTAGGATTAAAAGGTTTATAGAATATGTCAGTCACAGATTAGGTTATCCTTTGTTATGGGATTTTAAGAATATCATATCAAAAGGGCTTAAAGGCAATCATTGATTAAGTTTTCATGGATTAAGCTTTCTGGTGGGTGGGGGACGCCCCTCCCACATTTGACTTTGTGTATAAAAGACCCGTTGTAATTCCCAATAACACTCATTCGCTTCTGTACTAGACTGGAGTCCAGTCTCTTTCTTTCTCTTTTCTTCCCCCAAATCGCCAACACCGTCTCCACCTTTGGGGTACCCTGAACCCGGCTGGAGCTGGACTCCAGCAGTATTCCTTTTAAATAAAGATTAAAAATTATTTAAGTTTCTATAGTTGTCTTCTTTGTCAACAAATTTATTGAGATGTCACATCCCATTTTTCACATCACTCAGTTAAATTGTTAAATTCAATGCCTTTTAGTGTTGTCACAGTTATGTGCCTCCATCGAAATCTAATTTTAAAACATTTCTGCTGGGCACGGTGGCTCATGTCTATAATCCTTGCATGTTTGGAGGTCAAGTTGGGAGGATTGCTTAAGCCCAGGAGTTCAAGACTAGCTTGGGCAACATAGAAAGAATTCATCTCTACAAAAAAATTTTAAATCAATTGAACATGACTGTGCACATCCTGTAGTACCAACTACTCAGGAGGCTTAGGCAAAAGGATCCCCTGAGCCCTGGGGGTCAAGCCTGAAGCGAGCTATGATTGTGCCACTATACTCCAGCCTGGGCAACAAAGTGAGACCCTGATTTTTTTTAAAAATTATCTCTCTGCAGAAGACTTGTACCTATCAACTGTTTCCTCAGTATCCTTTACTGTCTGCAGTCCTAACAAACCATGAATTTACCTCTGGTTTCTACAGATTAACCTATTCTGGCCATTTCATATAAATGGAATCATACAATATATGGTCCTTTGTAACTAGCTTCTTTCACTTAGCATAATATCTCAAGGTTCATTCATGTTGTAGTATGTGTCAGTGCTAACCAAACAATATTCTATTATATCCATTATATGACTGTAATATATTTTATCCATTCATGAGTTGGTGGGCATTTGAGTTATTTCCACTTTTTGGCTATGATGACCAACGCTGCTATGAAAGTTATTTTATAAGTTGTCATGTGGAATACGCTTTCATTTTTCTTGGGTACATACCAGGAATGGAATTGCTCAAGGACCCACACTCAGGTAGTGAAATAGCTGGGACTTCAGACTACTAGGTTGGATGTTGTTCTGTTAAACAAGGGACACTCAGCAGTCTACACCTGTTAACTGTGAGGTTTGCCAGTGGCCATTCATATAACTGACTTTTCACTGAATCCACCTTGTTTAAGAATTCCTGATATAGTTGTTGACACTTGGCATGAAAATCAAAGAAGAGAAACTTTAGCAAGAGGCTAATCAAAGTCTGGTTCTCAGACCAGCAGCATTAGTGTGACCTGGAAACTTGTTAGAACTAAAGTATCTCAGGCCCCACATCAAAACTTCTGAACTAAAATCTGTATTTTAGCAAGGCCCCCAGGTAATTTGTATGCATGTTAAAGCTTGAGAATGCTGATCTAGCTTATCAAAATATCATCAGAAGCAGTTGAGTGATTCAGATGGTTTTTGATGGACTTTTACTGAGTTAGAAGACTCTAATGAAGGTGTCATCTTTAAGCTCTTATAACACCGACTTGATTCCATTTTTCCTTTGGCTACCAGTAAGTCTTCACTTACAAAGTCCTGTGGAGTCTCCCTTAATGACAGCATGCGTCCTTTCCTTTCCATTTCTGCAGGCATCACCTTTGTCCTGGCCCTGCCTGATTTGTACCTGAATCATCACGGCCATATCAAAATACATTCCCTCCACACTTTATGACCTTCCATTTGCCTAAAGTTCTCTGAATCACAAAGTTTCCTTGGCTTTTTCTTGCCCTCAAGGTCAAATTCATATTTCGGTCTCTGACTTTGAAGGCCTTCTGCATTGAAACTCTGAAGCGCTTTTCTCAGAACCTGTTGCATGTGTTTGTCTTTATGTCCACGCCTTTGTTCACACCTGGAATGTACTTTCCCACTCAGTCTATTGCTTTTTTTTGAGTTGGAGTTTTACTTTGTTGTCCAGACTGGATTTGCAGTGTCATGCTCATGGCCACCACAGCCTCAACCTGCTTGGGTCAGGCAATTCTTCCACCACAGCCTTCCAAGTAACCGGAACTACAGGCACGCACCACTATGCCTAGCTAATTTTTGATTTATTGTAGAGATGAGGTCTTCCCAAGCTGCCCAGACTGGTGTCAAACCTTTGGGCTCAGGCAATCCTCTCACCTTGGTGTCTCAGTGCATGAGCCACTGCAACTGGCCTGCCTATTGTTTTCAAGGCTCCGCGGAAATCCCACTGGTTCTGGGATCCTGAGGCACTTGTTGCCTGTACCAGTTTTTTATGTCTTATAGCATAATTTCAAATACAAGCATGGTCTTCACAACCAAATTGTACCTCATGAAAGACAGAGGCCATATCCTTGCCCCGCCCCCAACTCTAACACCTGACAAGGCACTAAGCACATGGTAGGTGATCAGCAAATATTTCTCTCCTGAAACTGATGACATTGTGGAATAATTCCCAGATTACAAGCGCATTGTTCTTACTAATTTATTTTCTCTAAGGGTTTATGCTACAGTTCAGTAATTATGTAAACAACATTGTTTATAAAGCCAGCCAACCATGAGTAGGCAGCCTCAGATCTGCTGGGCAGTAGGCAATGAATGCAGTCCAGAACTTCAAGCCAAATGAAGACTGTGGATCTTTATTTCTAGAACCACTGTATTCTGTGGAACCGAGCTCTGTTCTGGGTGTTAGGGCAACAGGTATCCCTCCCTGCTGTGGTGCCCACTGCACAGCTGTGTCGGATACAGAGCCCTGCTGAGCCCATCCCACCCATCTGGAGTAGCCCAGATATAAAATGCTAATAGCACTGACCCCAATTCTGTACTTTGTTGTGTTTTGGTGTTTGCTTAGCACTTCCTAAGCAGCCTTCATGAGGCTGTTGGCAATAACATCTGCTGCTCACTTGGCTCAGTGCATAGCAGTTTTTTTTTGTGTATGGTTTAGCTTCGCTATTCCTGGGCATTGAACTGGAAAGATTCCTATGAGTAAGCATCACTACAAACAACCTCTTGTGTGCATATGTTAGTTCTTTTGAATCTCACGAACCTAAAAAGGTACAGAGGGAAGGAGCCATCATCTCATTTTACAGCCAGAAAACAGAGGCCCAGGGAAGTGATCTAACTTGCCAAGTTCACAGAGGAGTTCTCGGAGCTAGAATCAGTGCTAAGTTTCAGACCTTATGAACCTTAGGCTAATATTCAGTTACTAGGCTCAGTGCAGCCTGACTAGTTACTAAAAGTGTGCAAAATTAGGATCTAAACCCAAATGATCTTTTTCTTGAGTCCACATTCTCACTATCAACATGACCTGTCAGACAGTCCATTCTGATTCATGAAATTCTGGTTCTGTTTTAAACTAGATTTGCCAAAAATGATAGCAGAATTCTTTGTCCCTGAGATTCATTGCTTCTAGTACCTACCCACTTTCTCTCCCAAGTTATCTCTTTAACAATGGTTGCTCAATTTTTATTATATCTGGAAGGAAAATAGGAAACCTACTTAGGTGCTCATTGGCTTTAACGTTTCAGTGAGTCAACTAGTTCATGCATGTCCTAAAAGTAGTTCCTAAGAACATGGATCATAGATGTATAAAGTTTTGCTGACCAGTTTCAGATTGGTTCAGTGCATTTGTGTTTACAAAGCAATCTGTTTTATAGCAAAGGACATCTTTACAAAGGATAGTGACTTGAAGGCTTTTGGGTGGCAATTCTTTTCTTGCTGAGGTTGCAGTATGGACCAATTAAATTATTTTGTCCACATCAAAGCAGGAAAATGAAGATTCTTTGGTATTATACAAAGTTCGTGGTATAAAGGCAAACAGAAAAATTTCTGGTATCAGACTGCTGAGATGCAAATCACTAATCTATGACTTGGTAATTTTGTGACCTTGGCACCTAAGCTTCTGTGAGCCTGTAAAAGGGAGGCTATGGGTTTACTTCCCTTACAGGTTGGAATGATATCTAAATGAGAGGATGATGTAAAGTACTCACCCAATGCCTGCAACATAGTAAGTGCTTCATAAAAACT
>NW_007134531.1:0-4510 GCF_000164805.1 Carlito syrichta | reverse complement strand
AGGACAAATTTTGTTTCATCTGCCTAGAATCAATGTTGCAGTTTGTGAAAGTAATCCCATAATTATTCTCATGCATGTTCCTTAGTCCCCCTTGAGGGAGCAATATTGGTTTTTACTGATGGCTCTTCTAATGGTAAAGCAGTGGCAGTAATTAATGACAAACCTCATGTTTTAAGTACTTCAGAGACTTCAACACAAAAAACAGAATTAAGAGCTGTCTTATATGCCTTTACTGCTCTAAAAGACAGCAAATTTAACTTGTGTACTGATTCTCATTATGTTCAAGGGCTGTTTCCTCATATTGAGTCAGCAACTATTCCTGTTAGTAAAACCACAATTTTGGAATTGCTTATACAACTGCAACAATTGATTCATGTTAGACAAGAGCAATTTTTCATTGGCCATGTCAGCTCTCATTCCAGCCTTCCAGGACCTCTACATGAGGGTAATCAATTGGCTGATAATTTAACAAAACCTGCCATCTATGCAACTTTGGAGACAGAGGCAGTCACTCAAGCTCAACTATCTCATAATATTCATCATCAAAATACTACTGCTTTACGTTATGAATTTCAGATACCTAGGGAAGCAGCAAGGCAGACTATCAAGAATTGTCCAGCATGTCCTACTTTTGTTAATGTTCCAGCAGGAGTTAATCCACGAGGATTAAAACCTAATGTATTATGGCAAATGGATATAACTCATGTCCCTACATTTGGAAAATTGTCTTATGTGCATGTTACAGTGGATACATTTTCTCATGTTATTTTAGCCTCAGCAAGAACTGGAGAAGCTTACAAGGACATGGTGCTACATTTATTTTTTTGTTTCTCACAATTAGGTATGCCAAAGCAACTTAAGATTGACAATGGTCCTGCATATACATCAAAATCTTTTCAAGAGTTTTGTTCTCAATTTTATATTTTTCATTCTACAGGAATTCCTTATAACCCACAGGGTCAAGCTATAGTTGAAAGAGCCCATCAAACGTTAAAAAATCAAATACATAAATTACAAGAGTGGGAGTTTAGGTATATTCCTCCTCATCATGTTTTAAATCATTCTTTATTTGTTATAAACCATTTAAATTTGGATTCTTCAGGCAATTCAGCTATGGCTAGACACTGGAACCCAGAAGGAAATGTTAAACCTATGGTAAAATGGAAGGATCTTCTCACAGGCCTATGGAGAGGGCCTGATATATTACTAACCAGTGGGAGAGAATATGCTTGCATATTTCTACAGGATGCGTCAACTCCTGTTTTGATTCCTGATTCATTCATTCAAAATGCCCCCACTAACCCAAAGACTGAGACAGGTGGCATGAATTCTGTTGAATCAAAGGAATAGACCGGAGAAAATTGTAAACAAAATAAGGGTTTTCACTTCCTTTGTCCTCTCCTATTCCTCCTACAACTCCAATTCCTGCTTTCCCTACTACTCTTGTTTCTTGTAATCTGTTCTGTGAGTCTCTTCGCCTTTATCTGGGAAGGAAATGCAGGCGTCTACAGCTGTGGCACCTAGCTCTGACCTTCAGTCTTTCTCTTTTACCTTCAGAGAAGGGACAGGTGCCAAAGGCCATGGCACCTGACCCAGGCCTCCAGTCTTTCTCTTTTACCTTCAGAGACGGGGCAGGTGCCAAAGGCCACGGCACCTGACCCCAGCCTGCAGTCTTTCTCTTTTACCTTTGGAGAAGGGGTGGGTGCCAAAGGCCACGGTACCTAACCCCAACCTCCAGACTTCTCACCCCCCCTTGTAAGAGGGGTGGCTCCAACAAAAGGATGTTAAAAATTCTTTGTTGTCTTCTTATGATAAATTTCTCTCAAGTTCAACTTTCACAGAGGGAAGTAAAGGAATTATATAAGTGAATCCTGTTAGCTAACTACAAAATAGGTGTTAATAAGCAGACTAGACTGGAAGGACAAGTTCTTTTGGATGTATTTTATCTCTTAGTCAGCACTGGTGCAAACTCCAAAAATTCGAAAAGGGCCCACAAACCCCTCAACTATAACTATTGGACACAGCCTTTAAAGTCTTTAACAACTGGGAGGAGAAAAGAATGCAGGACCAAAAACATAAGACAAACCTACTGTGTGCAGTCCGAGACATTGAGGTGGGAGAAGAGCTCACCATCTGCTACCTGGATATGCTGATGACCAGTGAGGAGTGCCGGAAGCAGCTGAGGGACCAATACTGCTTTAAGTGTGACTGTATCTGATGCCAAACCCAGGACCAGGTGATCTGCAACTCTTTCACTATCTGTGCTGCAGAGATGCAGGAAGTGTGTGTTGGGCCTGTATCCTAGTATGTCTTTGCTCAATCACAGCTGTGACCCTAACTGTTTAATTGTGTTTAATGGACACCACCTCTCAGCATACCTACTTGCCCCTTCAATGATATGGAAAAGGAGTGGTCACTCATCCAGCAAGATACTGGCTTCCTGAAATGGAGAGACTGTGCTTATAACTCTAAGGTGGACACACTGTACCTGGTGAAAGACTATATATTAGTGACTGGGGTTTTAATGGCTCTATGCTTGCTGCAGCTAGAATGCACTCCAATGAATAGGTACCAGACAAGCCATTCAACCTCATTTGTGGAGAGCCCTTGCAGCCCTTCAACCAGTCAGCCTGTCTAGGCATGTTGGACAAACTCAGGAGTACCACATTAGGGATGCTTGCAGTTCTCTTAGGTGTTTTTAGTATAAAATAAATACTAAGTTGTTAAAATTGAATATCATAGCAATGTTTATAAGGTGTCTTGTACTGGGGGTATTTTTAGCTAATTGTTTAACTAATGCCTTTTACGAAGGTTTTGTTATTCTTGAGCAGTCATCTTATTTGATGATTCTTGTATAATTGTCATCTCGTTAGTATAATGCATATGGTTTACAGATATTGTATGAGGCTAATGCTCTTTTAGAAAGACAGAAAAGATTTTTGGCTACTTTTAATTTTAGGAGTTTCAGCTTTAATAGCTACTTTTGAGCTGTAGCATTATCTAGAGAAGTTCATACAACTATGTTTGCTGATCAGCTGTCTACAAATGTTTCTATTGCTATAGCTATTCAGCAAATCATAGAACAGAAGTTGGAAAGTAAGGTTAGTGCTTTGGAGGAAGGAGTTTCAGCAGTAGGGCAAGAACTTGTGACCTTAAAAAAGACACTGGGTCTCTAATGTCACTCTGAGTTTAAATCTGTCCATACTTGGGACAAAGTAACTTGGAATTTGGAACCATTTAGACCTGAGTACAGACTTTACTAAATTACATCAAGAAATTCAGGCATTATTTGCTAATCAAAAATCATTAATGTCTATACTCATCAATGTGGGTATTTGCAGAGCAGTGATTCTTTTGTTGCTGTGTTTGCTCCCAATCATCTTCAGATTGGTAAAGAAGAGCAATATGGAGTTTCATGGTTTCATGCTAAAAAATAAAAAAGGGGGAGATGTTGGGAGCCGGCCACAGAGGCCCACTGAACGTTAGGGATCAGGAAGGGCTATTTACCCCGAGACCACTAGCATGCGTTTGGGAGCTATTGACCCCATTTCCTCCCCCTTTCTACTCAGCACTAACCAGATTAAGCTCCTGTGAGCTCAAAACATAAAAACTCTGAGAACGGGATGAACACAAGCTAACTTCAGAAGTTCATTGCTCCCATTCTCAGCAAACTGCAGTTTTGGCTTTCACACAACTTATAATTCAAACTCGTGTCACATCTAAGAGCATTAGTATTGGTCACAGGCTTCTGGGTCATGATCTTAGGATTTATTGAAGGTGTAAATTGTAGAATATAGTTTTAGAAGACAGCCATTTTGTTGAAGGAATGCGGCTGTGTTACTTGCAGGTAGCCCACTGTGAACTTTGGACTGGGTCACATTCCAAACATTCTGGGATGGGCCACTTTTGTTTGTAAAGTAAATATTTAAGCTTCTATAGAATTGTTTAACTTGGCATAAATCAGTCAGTTTAGGATTAAAAGGTTTATAGAATATGTCAGTCACAGTTTAGGTTATCCTTTGTTATGGGATTTTAAGAATATCATATCAAAAGGGCTTAAAGGCAATCATTGATTAAGTTTTCATGGATTAAGGTTTCTGGTGGGTGGGGGACGCCCCTCCCACATTTGACTTTGTGTATAAAAGACCCGTTGTAATTCCCAGTAACACTCATTGGCTTCTGTACTAGACTGGAGTCCAGTCTCTTTCTTTCTCTTTTCTTCCCCCAAATTGCCAACACCGTCTCCACCTTTGGGGTACCCTGAACCCGACTGGAGCTGGACTCCAGCAGTATTCCTTTTAAATAAAGATTAAAAATTATTTAAGTTTCTATAGTTGTCTTCTTTGTCAACAAATTTATTGAGATGTCACATCCCATTTTTCACATCACTCAGTTAAATTGTTAAATTCAATGCCTTTTAGTGTTGTCACAGTTATGTGCCTCCATCGAAATCTAATTTTAAAACATTTCTGCTGGGCACGGTGGCTCATGTCTATAATCCTTGCATGTT
>NW_007134530.1:0-631 GCF_000164805.1 Carlito syrichta | reverse complement strand
GTGTCCCTCATTTTCAGGTCCCTGTTCGTGCACCACCTGTCTGGTCCAGCTGGGGTTATTAGGATACCTGAAAGAGGGAGTGGAGACTAAAAAGGAACACAAGACTCCTTTCTGCTGCAAAGGGAGGGCACCGGGGCTAGTCCCCGAGTGGCTCTGTTTCTCTTTATTCCAAAGTTTATATACAAGCACAATACAATCAGGCATTCAAACTTCCCCAATCTTCAACGTTAAACTTCCCCTCTATCAAGAAGTGTCTGTACCCTGACTCAGACTGTTCTGCCAACATTTCATATTAGTTTTGTCCTTAGCCAGCACTTTCTGTACTTTGTAAGACATATACTATTCTTATCTGGACTCTGCTTTTCTAGGTAGACAGTCTCATGCTTTAACTATTTAGTCCCCAACAGTTTTCTCACTTGGAAAATAGGGATAAAAATATAATTCACCTTCTAGAATCATTGGGAGGATTAAATGGGATCATCTCAGAAAGTACTTAGCACAGCTAGTCAGCATCTGATACATATTGACTGCAATCATTATTAGTAATATTATCATCACCATTATCATTTTCATGCATGAAAAGGTACTGCAAAGAGAGTCTGGAGACGAGGGATCTGGTTCCAATTCTGCC
>NW_007134529.1:4865-5929 GCF_000164805.1 Carlito syrichta | reverse complement strand
AAGCACAGTTGAGTGAACATCATACTACACATTGCTACTGCAATTTAAATTGTGTACACAATTTTTGGCACCCTCTGTATGAGTCTCTTTCCCATTTTAATACTAAACAATCTTAATTTCTGTAGCCTGTATGTGAAAAACAGGAAGAAGGGAGAGGAGAGTAGATTAAAGCTAATTAGAGAAATAATTCCAGGTAAGAGTCCAGAGGCCTGGTTTTGATTACTTGAAGTTTTATTATGCTTTTGTAATAGAAACTCCTGAAGTGGGTGATTGATGATCTATGGGAAGGAAGAAAGAGCTACTCTAGTAAATAAAAGCTTTTGTTTGAGGCAAAACAAAAGAGAAGTGATGTAGGAGAACTATAATAAAGACGAAAGCGAGAGAAAAACTTGAACTCTAGTTCTTTCAGATAGGTGACCTTGAACGAATCTTTTCCCTGTGCTTGGCCTAAGTTTTCCTGTCAGAGCAACTAGGGCTTAGACTATATTCCTACCCATATAATACTGAAACAGTGATCAACAGAGAGACAGGGACGGAGAGAGAAAATGTGCTTGAATGCCTGATTGATAAAAAAGAGAAACAGACTCATAAAACTCACTGATTCAAATTAAATGGAGAATTCACATTGATTTAGAGCTGGCAATTGCAGGCTTCTAAATCACAAGTAAAGTCCATTTAATCCTGGGATGGTTTCTTGGGCCTTACCATCCTCAGCTCCACAGTGCAAAGCACTGGGGAGAGAAAGAAAGAAAAAGAAGCCGGGCATGGTGGCTCAGCCTGTAATCCCATGCCTTTGGGAGGCTGAGGTGAGTGGATTGTCTGAGCCCGCGGGTTCGAGACCCGCCTGGGCAGCGAGACCTCATCTCTAAAATAAATCAAAAAATCAGCTGGGTGTGGTAGTGCATGCCTGTAATTCTGGCTACTTGGAAGGCTGAGGCAGAAGGATTGCCGGAGCCCAGCAGGTCAAGGCTGCAGTGACCAGGAACGGCCACTGCACTCCAGTCTGGGTGACAGAGTGAGACTCCAACTCAAAAAAAAAAAAAAGAAAGAAAAAGAGGAGGGGG
>NW_007134529.1:3044-3934 GCF_000164805.1 Carlito syrichta | reverse complement strand
CTCAAAAAAATTAGGTTGTATTTATACACTGGGTGTTCCATAGATAGTTTCTGATTGTGCTGATGCCTTGGGCTCTCTACTTCTGTTTTAAATAATATTCCAATCTTTGACACCTTCAGTAAACTGTGTTTTCTATTTTAATTTTCTGAATTGTTTTTCTGAAGCAGAGTGGGAATACTCATTAAAACAAACCTACATAACAGAAACTTCTTTCTTTCTCTTTTATTAAAATTTCTGTTAAAAAATATATGTTTAGTTAAAAAAAAAGGCTATCTCCAGACAATTCCCCAAATAGGCAGCTTAGGCTCTAGTTATATAATTTCCTTCCTTCTTGCTCTTACTAAATTATACTACTGATCATAATTATTTCTGTGTTTTGGACTTTATAATATTTAAGGGTTCTTTTTGGCCCTCACAGTGAGCCCATGCAGCAAATTAGGTTATAATTGTTGGGATTTTTATATAAATGGGCTGCTTGAGCTTTAGAAAGGTCACTAATGGTTGAACAGGTTGCCTGACCCGTAATAGACTCTCAATAAGGGGTGGATGGATGGATGGATGGTGGATGGATGGATAGATGTGTAAATGAGACAGGGCACTGAGTGAATTGATAGCTATTCTAAGTATCTGCTATTTATGATATTTTCCTCAGGGATAGTCCCACTATCAACAGAGATCCCAACACATAGAAAGCAGGCATGCCCTGCAGCCTGGGCTGCCCTGGAGCCTGTCAAATGGAGATGGGCACTAAGCCTGAGTTCTGTGATACAGCAAATCTGATAAATTTTCACAAAGGAATATCCTCAACCACCAAGACTGCTTGTACAAGAGACTCTCCCCCTTTTGCCCTCTATGTGAGATCATGTGTTTGAAGTTTCTCCTTCATTTGA
>NW_007134529.1:0-796 GCF_000164805.1 Carlito syrichta | reverse complement strand
TCCTATACCTCAACCAATAGCCAAAAAAGTCCTCCTCTGAGAACTTTCTTTGATCTGCCCTGGAATGTTATCTTCAATGTTAAAAAGTTTAGTAGTCGATAAAGCAGATGTATATTGAAGGTCTAACATGCAACAGGCATTATGAAACCAGGCATGAGAAGCACATATAAGGAGTAGGCATAGGACCCAGCACATAGTGAGTACTTATTAAATGCTACTTCTTGCTGCTACCATCATCACAGCAGAAGTGGTAATTTAGTAGTAGAAAATGAGGTTTCCTTTGTGTAAAGCTGTGTGGCAATTTCTCAAAGAACTGAAAATTGAGCTACCATTCAACCTAGCAATCCTACTCCTGGAAATATACCCAGAGGAACATAAATATCTTTTCCCAAAACACACCTGCACACATATATTCATTGCAGCACTATTCACAATAGCAAAAACATTGAAAGTGGACTGGATAAAGAAAATGTGGTACATATACACTACAGAATACTACACAGCCATCAAAAAGAATGAAATCATGTCCTTTGCAGCAACATGGATGCAACTGGGGACTGTCATACTAAGTAAACGATCACAGAAACAAAAAACTGACTACACGTTCTCACTTATAAGGAGGCCCTAAGCATTGGGCAGGCGGACACAAAGACAGGAATAACAGACACTGAGCACTGCTAAAGGAGGAAGAGAGGAAGGGGGGATAACAGGTACATAACCACCTGTTTGGTACCATGTCCTACTAGGGGGTGGGAGGCTTGTTAGAAACCCAAATCTCACCTTAACATTCTTCTTA
>NW_007134528.1:0-750 GCF_000164805.1 Carlito syrichta | reverse complement strand
CTTCAAGGAAATGACCGATGTTGTTGAGCACTAATTTGTCACTCAAATATCCCACAGCAGCCCTTACCAACAACCCTCCATCTTAACTAGGTTAGATTCTCATTCACAGGTTTTTGTAATAATTCTCCTGCACAGTGCTGGATAACGTGTATGCAATAATTATTTTATCTTGTGTATGCTTTTCCCACTAGATTGTGAGCTCCAGGAGATAGAGTCTGTTTTGTCCACTGCTGAATTCCTAGAGCCCAGCTTAGTGTCTAACACCAAGAAACCATCAGCAGAAGTTCACTGAAATGAACGAAGGAAGGGAGGAATGGTTGGTCAAGGAGGGGAATGGGAGCATAAGTAGCATACTATTATTTAAGGAAAAAGGATATATTTAAAGAACCCAGGACTGCATAAAGGCAGGCACCTGCAGCAAGAATGCCACACAAGGTAGAAAGTAGGCCAGATTATTAAGTACAGGCTAAGTAAGTAGAACAATCTTTTGTGATTGCAACATGAAAGCAAGACTAAACTGGGGTGCATCTCACAAGACAGACAGTATATTAGGACAACATGCTTTAACTGCCCCAGGCAGGAAAAGAAATGGGTTCTTCCCTTTGGTGTGTGGGAAGGGAAAGCAAATGACTGATTTCAAAAGGTAAAAACATCTATGGCTTTATTCTTTTGTCCCACCTTAATTTTTCTTTTCCAAAGTAAAGGCAGTTCTGTTATCAAAACTGACAGCATCCAGGGGGCTGGGGAGGA
>NW_007134527.1:0-741 GCF_000164805.1 Carlito syrichta | reverse complement strand
CCTCTTCTGTAAAATAGAGAAAGATTCTTAAATTTTCTTGTCACTGGTTTAGGACAAGGACATTTAAAATTTCTATTTTTTTCCCTAAATAATATATATGTACAACTTATAAAACCAATATTCAGCATTGTCTTTCCTCATCCTTTTCTACTCTGAATTCCAGCTCTCATGGGGAATCAGTGTAAGCTGTCTTAGCTGTTTCTTCTGACATTGTACCTTCATATGTCTGATACTGCCTGTCTTGGTTCAGGTTATAATAAATACTATAAACTGGGTGGCACAAACAACAATCTGGTTCCTGATAAAGACATGCCTTTTAGCTTTTAGATGGCCACCTTCTTGCTGTATCTTCATGTGGCAAAGAGACAGAGAGAGGGAGAGAGACAATCTAGTTTCTCTTTCTATAAGGATATCAGCCTCATCTTGGGGATGCCACTGTAATGACCTTATTCAAATCTGATTACTTTCTAAAGGCCTCATCACCTAATATCTTATTGGGGTTTCAACATATGAAGGGGAAGGAAATGCAAGCATGTAGTTTATAACAGTGACTTTTTCTGATTTTTTAAAATGTTTTAATTGTTTAACTTTAGATTCAAGGGATACATGTGCAGGGCTGTTACATGAATATATTGCATGATGGTGAGGTTTGGGATGTTAGATCTTATTTATTGATTTCCTACTATGGCAAATGAAAATTAGATTATTTCAGTTATTCACCCACCCCCTCACACTGTCCCG
>NW_007134526.1:0-633 GCF_000164805.1 Carlito syrichta | reverse complement strand
TCTAGTTTCTCTTTCTATAAGGATATCAGCCTCATCTTGGGGATGCCACTGTAATGACCTTATTCAAATCTGATTACTTTCTAAAGGCCTCATCACCTAATATCTTATTGGGGTTTCAACATATGAAGGGGAAGGAAATGCAAGCATGTAGTTTATAACAGTGACTTTTTCTGATTTTTTAAAATGTTTTAATTGTTTAACTTTAGATTCAAGGGATACATGTGCAGGGCTGTTACATGAATATATTGCATGATGGTGAGGTTTGGGATGTTAGATCTTATTTATTGATTTCCTACTATGGCAAATGAAAATTAGATTATTTCAGTTATTCACCCACCCCCTCACACTGTCCCTCTTTTTCCAGAGTCATATTTTTAGTTAGATCAATATTCAGTGTTTACATCAGGACGACTATATAAATACCTTTGCAATCGAGCCATATAGTATAGTCTGAAATTTTTTGGTTTTCTGATTAGTGTATTTATTTATTTGGGCTTTTTTTGTTTACTTTGTTTTATGTATCCTATCATTGATTCAGACTCAAAATTTCTGAGCAAACCATGCAACTTCTCTCTTTTACAATCAAGAATATTAGGTGGTTCCTCAGTTGTGTGACTTTGCCAGAGATCTCCC
>NW_007134525.1:0-5544 GCF_000164805.1 Carlito syrichta | reverse complement strand
CTTTGTGAGTTTTTTTAGTCTGAAAACTCAGATCCTTTCAGTTTTAGGAGATTTTCTTTTACATTTTATCTGATAATATCTTCCCTCATTTTTTTCTCTTTCATTTGCAGTTTCTAACAGTTGCGTGTTACACTCTGAAATTCAATTTCTTTGAGTTTTTTTAAATTATATGGATATCTCTAACTTTAGATTTCAGTATTATGAATACTGAATGTGTTTATCTATTGCATTAACTTGTAAGAGTTCTTTCTTGCTTCTTTATTATTTCCTTATTATTGTATTCTATTCCTACTCTAGAATGAGAGTATAGTTTTTTGTTTGTTTTATTTTTCATAGGTACATGTGAGGATTTGTTACATAGGTATACAGCATGAAGGAAGAATACCCTCCCCCGCTAGTAAATATGGCACCAGATGGGTGATTTTGTATCTCTTTTCTCTCCTCCCTCCCTCCTTTTGCAGTGCCCAGTATCTGTTGTTACCATCCTTGTAGCTATGTATGCACAATGTTTAAGGCCCACTTATAAGTGAGAACATACAGTGTCCAGTTTTATTTGTTTCTATGATAGTTCACTTAGAATGATGATCTATGGCTGCATCCATGTTGCTGTGAAGAACATAATTTTGTTCTTTGTTATGACTGTGTAGTATTCCATAGTGTATAGTACTATTTTTTAAAAATCCAGTCTACCACAGATGGGCATCTGGATTGGTTCCATGTTTTTGCTATTGTGAATAGAACTGCAATAAACATAGGAATGTAGGTATAATTTTGGTATAATGATGTATATTCTTTTGAGTATATTCTCTGTGGTGGTATTGTTGGATCAAATTATAGAACTCTATTTATAGTTCTTTGAGAAATCTCCAAACAGCTTTCCACAGAAGTTGAACTAGCTTACACTCCCACCAACAGTGCACAAGTATTCCCTTTTCTCTGCAGCATTGCCAATACCTGTTTTGATTTTTGAGTTTTTAATAATAGCTATCCTGATTGGTGTGAGATAGTATATCATTGTAGTTTTGATTTGCAATTCTCTAATGATTAGTGATGCTGAACATTTTTTCATGTTTGTTGGCTACTTGTATGTCTTCCTTTAAGAAGTATCTGTTCATATCATTTTGCCCATTTTAATAGAGTTTTTTATTGTTTTCTGTTAATTAATTTGAGTTTCTTATAGATTCTATGTGCTAGGCTTTGTCAGATGCATAGTTTGCAAATATTTTCTCCCATTCTGTGGGTTTTCTCTTTACTCTCTTGGTGGTTTCTTTTGCTGTGCAGAAGATTCCATCTGTCAATTGTAGTTTTTGCTGCATTTGCTTTTGAGTACTTGGCCATGAGTTCAGTGCCTAGGCTAATGTGTAGGAGGGTACTCCTTAGGTTTTCTTTTAGGATTTTTATAATTTGAGACTTTACACTTAAGTTCTTGTTCCATTTTGAGTTATTTTTTGTAGATGGTGATAGACAGGGGCCCGGTTTTATTCTTCTGCATGTGGTTAGCCAGTTTTCCCAGTACCATTTGCTAAATAGAGTTTTCTTTCCCTAATGTTTGTTTTCATCAGCTTTGTCAAAGAAGAGTTGGTTATAGGTCTGTGGTTTTATTTCCAAATTCTCTATCCTGTTCTATTGGTTTATGTGTCTATTTTGGTACCAGTACCATACTATTTTAGTTACTGTAGCCTGGTAGTAAAGATAGAAGTCTGAGTGTGTGATGCTACCAGCTTTGTTCTTTTTGCTGAGGATTACTTTAGTTATTCAGACTCTTTTTTCTTCCTTATGAATTTAAGTATTGTCTTTTCTAGGGCTATAAAAATATTGCTAATAATTTGTTATGAATTACATTGAATCTGTAGATTGTTTTGGGTATTACGGATATCTTGACAATATTGATTCTTCCAATTCATGGGCATGGAATGTTTCTCTATTTGTTTGTGTCATCTTTGATTTCGTTGAGTATTTTTGTACTCTTCATTGTAAAGATATTTCACCTCTTTGGTTAGATGAATACCAAGATGTGGGCATTTCTGTGTGCATACGCATGTGTGCATGTGTGCGTGTGTGGCTGTCATGAATGGATTTTATTTTTTATTTGGTCCTTAGCCTGCTTGTTGTTGGTTATAGAAATACAACTTATTTTTGCATATTTTTTCTCTATTCCAAGACTTTACCAAAGATTTTTTATGCTAGGAAATTTTTGGCAGATTCTATGGGGGTTTTTAAGTATATAATCATATAATCTGCAAAGAGACAAAATTTAAATTTCTCTTTTCTTATCTGTATGCCTCTAATTTCTTTATCATGCCTAATTGCCCAGGCTAGGACTTCCAATATTATGTTGAAAAGGAGTGGTGAGAGTATAGTTTTCTGATGTGGTTTTTGTCCCTAAATTTTACTGGTTTCCTGTGGTTTGTTTTTTGTTTGTTTGTTAATTTTAGTTTCTTTCTCCTCCTTCCTCATATTTAGAGACTATTTGTTCTGATAAGTACCAAAAAGCCAATGGAAAGTTCTGGATGCCAGTTAATCCAGAACTTACCTTCAGCTGTACCTTACCTTCAGCTGTACCTGGCAACTCCAATCTAGAGTCTCTGCACTTCGTCTTCCTCAGAGTCAGTCTCCAATATTCTGCTTGGCTGAAAGAGAGGGAGTTGCCTGGCGGCATAGGCTGGGGTGGAGGTTCTAAAACTTTCTGCCAGTGTTTACCCCATCCCATGACTCAGCCCTCAAAGTATCTAATGCTTCAAATTTCTATAGCTTTCTGGTGACCTATGGTTTGATTGACTTTTTTCTTTTTGGCTCCACTCACTTCCTCTTTGCAGGTGGCTAAGTTTCAGCTTTTTTTCACCTTTCTATATCAGTTACCCTTCATTCACTTTCCGTCTTCCAAAATATTTTATTTCCTTTGTCTGCTCTTCCCTCTTCTTAGTTTCTCTTTGTTCTGTGGGTTCATACCTATTTTATTCCTTTGCTGTGATTTTTTTTTTTGGATTTGGAGGAGATGGTAAAGACAAGCATGGGTATTTCATATGGCATGCAACAGACAAACACTGTTGTGAAACTGCATTTTTAAAAATGTACTTGATATGGAAGTTTTCAATTTATAGAAATGTCACAAAGATAGTGCAGAGTGCTCTCATATACCCCACACTCAGTTTTTCCTCTGTAATTAAAATCTTACAACAGCATGGTACATTTTTTATAATTAATGAATCAAATTGATATATTATTATTCACAAAACTGAATCCTTGTTTGGCTAACTCTTTGGATAGATGTCACTATGCCCAGGCTACATTTAAGGGGTGGTGAATTATGCTCCATCTCTCTGAGGACAAAGTTTCTACATAAATTATTTCAAGTCTCTGCTTGGGAGATTGCTTATTCTCCTCTTTTATTTATATATCCAATTATTTATTTATGTCAATATAAAATTCTTAAGTATCTATTTCATACTTTGGGTAATAATCTAATACTACTTCATTTATTTTGTTGCTCAAACTGTAAAATGCTTTTGAATGATAAACCTTTATCTAAAAAGGCAGATAATGATTTACATTAGTGGTAGATAGTCTATGCCTTAAATATATTTTTTGAGCCCCTTACTACCTAACAAAGTGCTAGGTAGGAATGTAGGATTTGAACACTGAAAACTTGTTTGGCAAATTTACTAATTTTTAATATTTGTTAAAACATTTTAATTTTTGAGTCACAGTCTCATTCTGACACCCACGTTGGGGTACCATGCCACAAACACAGCTCACCACAGCCTCAGCCTCCTGGGTTCAGAATGACCCTTCTGTTTCAGCCTCCCAAGTAGCTGGGACTATAGGCATGTACCACCACACCTGGCTGGTTTCTTTTCTTTCTTTCTTTCTTTCTTTCTTTTGTAGGGAAAAGGTCTTGCTATGTTGCTCCTAGCCTCGAGTGATTCTTCTGCCTAGGCCTCCCAGAGTGCTGGGATTACAGACATGAGTTGCTACTCCCATCCTTATTTGCTAAATCTTTTCTCAATGCCCCATGTCATATTCCATGAGAGGTGATAGATGCATAAGTTTCCCTCAAGGGCCTGCAAACCTATTAGGAAAATAAACATATACATAAAGATGAGAAAACAGGCCAACACTATTACAAATTACCAAGCTGTGTCATTTTCTTTTTTTTTTTTTTGAGTTGGAGTTTCACTCTGTCACCCAGACTGGAGTGCAGTGGCATGCTCTTGGTCACTGCAGCCTCAACCTGTTGGGCTCCAGTGATCCTTCAGCTTCAGCCTTCCAAGTAGCTAGAACTATAGACATGTGCTACCATGCCTGGTTAATTTTTGATATCTTGTAGAGACAAGGCCTTGCCATGTTGCCCGGCAGGTCTCAAACCCGTGGGCTCAGGCAATCCCCTCACCTCGGCCTCCCAAAGTGCTGGGATTACAGGCTGAGCCACTGAGCCCGGTCAGTTGTGTCATTTTCACAATTTGAGAGTGACAGATCTCAGTGGCCTGTGTGGGCAGTCTGGATGCATCCTTTATGGGTGGCATTCCAGAAGGGACTGACCATGATTAAGACAGAGTGAAAAGGAAGAGGTGTTTTTTTTTTTAAGTACACAGGACATAGGTATGCATTTATTTTATCTGAACATATTCAACAATTGTCAAAGGATAAGCATTCAAAATTCACTTTCCTTCTAGAAGTATATCCAAGAACCAGGCCCTTTATTTATGTTTGTTTTTTTGTTTTTACATTTCTGTCCACAGGTGTATTTCAAAATTCAACAAACAATAATCCTTTATTTATACACTGGTTTCCAACTGACAAAACCCCTGCATACACTGACTCCTTGATCCCACAGCATCCCTACCAAATAAGGCAGTTACAACAGGTATTACATAGAGCTCCAATCTGCAAATGGGAAAACGAGGCCCTGATTTTCAGGAGGTTATGCAGGTACAAATGGGAGAGGTGAGTCTAGAACTCAGAGCTCTTGACTCCAAATCCAGTGCTCTTATCATTCACCTGGAAGCCCTTTTTTTTGACACTGGGAAAGCTGAGGTGGTGAAGAGGCAGTAAAGATGGAGACCCTTGAAATTCAGCATTGCAGATTGTTAGGTCCCCTGTGTCCTTACTTTTCCTTCTCAAATGAAACAGCCAGCACTTCCTCCTCTTCCCTTTCCCTGGAAAAAATACAAACACTCTGCACCACTAATCTTTGCCAGTTTAACAAGTTGTTGACTGAAAAAAACACATTTGGTTTCCAAGACTGGTGCTAGTGCCACTCAGTCATCACGTGGGCCAGTGGATCAGGCTAGACATGGAAACAGGATCTCTGGGAACATTCTGAGTTGGCCTGGCCCATGGCCTCACCAGGCATTCTGTACACTTGGCTGTCTTAGGCCTCCTTTGCTAGGGAGGGAGCAGAGAGAGCAAGCAAACACCACCAGGAAAGCTTCATTAAAGTCCTTTGAAGGGCTCACTCTGCAGAGAGTGACGGTTTTGAAAACCTCAGCTCAGCAGAGCCTTAGCCCTGTTTTGAGGCTTAGAAATAGAAATTTGGTCCTTAGA
>NW_007134524.1:0-3838 GCF_000164805.1 Carlito syrichta | reverse complement strand
GCTTCTTTATTATTTCCTTATTATTGTATTCTATTCCTACTCTAGAATGAGAGTATAGTTTTTTGTTTGTTTTATTTTTCGTAGGTACATTTGAGGATTTGTTACATAGGTATACAGCATGAAGGAAGAATACCTTCCCCCGCTAGTAAATATGGCACCAAATGGTTGGTTTTGTATCTCTTTTCTCTCCTCCCTCCCTCCTTTTGCAGTGCCCAGTATCTATTGTTACCATCCTTGTAGCCATGTATGCACAATGTTTAAGGCCCACTTATAAGTGAGAACATACAGTGTCCAGTTTTATTTGTTTCTATGATAGTTCACTTAGAATAATGATCTCTGGCTGCATCCATATTGGTGTGAAGAACATAATTTTGTTCTTTGTTATGACTGTGTAGTATTCCATAGTGTATAGTACCACTTTTTAAAAATCCAGTCTACCATAGATGGGCATCTGGATTGGTTCCATGTTTTTGCTATTGTGAATAGAACTGCAATAAACATAGGAATGTAGGTATATTTTTGGTATAATGATGTATATTCTTTTGAGTATATTCTCTGTGGTGGTATTGTTGGATCAAATTATAGAACTCTATTTATAGTTCTTTGAGAAATCTCCAAACAGCTTTCCACAGAAGTTGAACTAGCTTACACTCCCACCAACAGTGCACAAGTATTCCCTTTTCTCTGCAGCATTGCCAAGACCTGCTTGATTTTTGAGTTTTTAATAATAGCTATCCTGATTGGTGTGAGATAGTATATCATTGTAGTTTTGATTTGCAATTCTCTAATGATTAGTGATGCTGAACATTTTTTCATGTTTGTTGGCTACTTGTATGTCTTCCTTTAAGAAGTATCTGTTCATATCATTTTGCCCATTTTAATAGAGTTTTTTATTGTTTTCTGTTAATTAATTTGAGTTTCTTATAGATTCTATGTGCTAGGCTTTGTCAGATGCATAGTTTGCAAATATTTTCTCCCATTCTGTGGGTTTTCTCTTTACTCTCTTGGTGGTTTCTTTTGCTGTGCAGAAGATTCCATCTGTCAATTGTAGTTTTTGCTGCATTTGCTTTTGAGTACTTGGCCATGAGTTCAGTGCCTAGGCTAATGTGTAGGAGGGTACTCCTTAGGTTTTCTTTTAGGATTTTTATAATTTGAGACTTTACACTTAAGTTCTTGTTCCATTTTGAGTTATTTTTTGTAGATGGTGATAGACAGGGGCCCGGTTTTATTCTTCTGCATGTGGTTAGCCAGTTTTCCCAGTACCATTTGCTAAATAGAGTTTTCTTTCCCTAATGTTTGTTTTCATCAGCTTTGTCAAAGAAGAGTTGGTTATAGGTCTGTGGTTTTATTTCCAAATTCTCTATCCTGTTCTATTGGTTTATGTGTCTATTTTGGTACCAGTACCATACTATTTTAGTTACTGTAGCCTGGTAGTAAAGATAGAAGTCTGAGTGTGTGATGCTACCAGCTTTGTTCTTTTTGCTGAGGATTACTTTAGTTATTCAGACTCTTTTTTCTTCCTTATGAATTTAAGTATTGTCTTTTCTAGGGCTATAAAAATATTGCTAATAATTTGTTATGAATTACATTGAATCTGTAGATTGTTTTGGGTATTACGGATATCTTGACAATATTGATTCTTCCAATTCATGGGCATGGAATGTTTCTCTATTTGTTTGTGTCATCTTTGATTTCGTTGAGTATTTTTGTACTCTTCATTGTAAAGATATTTCACCTCTTTGGTTAGATGAATACCAAGATGTGGGCATTTCTGTGTGCATACGCATGTGTGCATGTGTGCGTGTGTGGCTGTCATGAATGGATTTTATTTTTTATTTGGTCCTTAGCCTGCTTGTTGTTGGTTATAGAAATACAACTTATTTTTGCATATTTTTTCTCTATTCCAAGACTTTACCAAAGATTTTTTATGCTAGGAAATTTTTGGCAGATTCTATGGGGGTTTTTAAGTATATAATCATATAATCTGCAAAGAGACAAAATTTAAATTTCTCTTTTCTTATCTGTATGCCTCTAATTTCTTTATCATGCCTAATTGCCCAGGCTAGGACTTCCAATATTATGTTGAAAAGGAGTGGTGAGAGTATAGTTTTCTGATGTGGTTTTTGTCCCTAAATTTTACTGGTTTCCTGTGGTTTGTTTTTTGTTTGTTTGTTAATTTTAGTTTCTTTCTCCTCCTTCCTCATATTTAGAGACTATTTGTTCTGATAAGTACCAAAAAGCCAATGGAAAGTTCTGGATGCCAGTTAATCCAGAACTTACCTTCAGCTGTACCTTACCTTCAGCTGTACCTGGCAACTCAATCTAGAGTCTCTGCACTTCATCTTCTCAGAGTCAGTCTCCAATATTCTGCTTGGCTGAAAGAGAGGGAGTTGCCTGGCGGCATAGGCTGGGGTGGAGGTTCTAAAACTTTCTGCCAGTGTTTACCCCATCCCATGGCTCAGCCCTCAAAGTATCTGGTGCTTCAAATTTCTATAGCTTTCTGGTGACCTATGGTTTGATTGGCTTTTTTCTTTTTGGCTCCACTCACTTCCTCTTTGCAGGTGGCTAAGTTTCAGCTTTTTTTCACCTTTCTATATCAGTTACCCTTCATTCACTTTCCGTCTTCCAAATATTTTATTTCCTTTGTCTGCTCTTCCCTCTTCTTAGTTTCTCTTTGTTCTGTGGATTCATACCTATTTTATTCCTTTGCTGTGATTTTTTTTTGGACTTGGAGGAGATGGTAAAGACAAGCATGGGTATTTCATATGGCATGCAACAGACAAACACTGTTGTGAAACTGCATTTTAAAAAATGTACTTGATATGAAAGTTTTCAATTTATAGAAATGTCACAAAGATAGTGCAGAGTGCTCTCATATACCCCACACTCAGTTTTTCCTCTGTAATTAAAATCTTACAACAGCATGGTCCATTTTTTATAATTAATGAATCAAACTGATATATTATTATTCACAAAACTGAATCCTTGTTTGGCTAACTCTTTGGATAGATGTCACTATGCCCAGGCTACATTTAAGGGGTGGTGAATTATGCTCCATCTCTCTGAGGACAAAGTTTCTACATAAATTATTTCAAGTTCTTCTGCTTGGGAGATTTGCTTATTCTCCTCTTTTATTTATATATCCAATTATTTATTTATGTCAATATAAATTCTTAAGTATCTATTTCATACTTTGGGTAATAATCTAATACTACTTCATTTATTTTGTTGCTCAAACTGTAAAATGCTTTTGAATGATAAACCTTTATCTAAAAAGGCAGATAATGATTTACATTAGTGGTAGATAGTCTATGCCTTAAATATATTTTTTGAGCCCCTTACTACCTAACAAAGTGCTAGGTAGGAATGTAGGATTTGAACACTGAAAACTTGTTTGGCAAATTTACTAATTTTTAATATTTGTTAAAACATTTTAATTTTTGAGTCACAGTCTCATTCTGACACCCACGTTGGGGTACCATGCCACAAACACAGCTCACCACAGCCTCAGCCTCCTGGGTTCAGAATGACCCTTCTGTTTCAGCCTCCCAAGTAGCTGGGACTATAGGCATGTACCACCACACCTGGCTGGTTTCTTTTCTTTCTTTCTTTCTTTCTTTTGTAGGGAAAAGGTCTTGCTATGTTGCTCCTAGCCTCGAGTGATTCTTCTGCCTAGGCCTCCCAGAGTGCTGGGATTACAGACATGAGTTGCTACTCCCATCCTTATTTGCTAAATCTTTTCTCAATGCCCCATGTCATATTCCATGAGAGGTGATAGATGCATAAGTTTCCCTCAAGGGCCTGCAAACCTATTAGGAAAATAAACATATACATAAAG
>NW_007134523.1:0-5047 GCF_000164805.1 Carlito syrichta | reverse complement strand
GCACAATGTTTAGGCCCACTTATAAGTGAGAACATACAGTGTCCAGTTTTATTTGTTTCTATGATAGTTCACTTAGAATGATGATCTCCGGCTGCATCCATGTTGCTGTGAAGAACATAATTTTGTTCTTTGTTATGACTGTGTAGTATTCCATAGTGTATAGCACCACTTTTTAAAAATCCAGTCTACCATAGATGGGCATCTGGATTGGTTCCATGTTTTTGCTATTGTGAATAGAACTGCAATAAACATAGGAATGTAGGTATATTTTTGGTATAATGATGTATATTCTTTTGAGTATATTCTCTGTGGTGGTATTGTTGGATCAAATTATAGAACTCTATTTATAGTTTTTTGAGAAATCTCCAAACAGCTTTCCACAGAAGTTGAACTAGCTTACACTCCCACCAACAGTGCACAAGTATTCCCTTTTCTCTGCAGCATTGCCAAGACCTGCTTTGATTTTTGAGTTTTTAATAATAGCTACCCTGATTGGTGTGAGATAGTATATCATTGTAGTTTTGATTTGCAATTCTCTAATGATTAGTGATGCTGAACATTTTTTCATGTTTGTTGGCTACTTGTATGTCTTCCTTTAAGAAGTATCTGTTCATATCATTTTGCCCATTTTTAATAGAGTTTTTTATTTTTTTCTGTTAATTAATTTGAGTTTCTTATAGATTCTATGTGCTAGGCTTTTGTCAGATGCATAGTTTGCAAATATTTTCTCCCATTCTGTGGGTTTTCTCTTTACTCTCTTGGTGGTTTCTTTTGCTGTGCAGAAGATTCCATCTGTCAATTGTAGTTTTTGCTGCATTTGCTTTTGAGTACTTGGCCATGAGTTCAGTGCCTAGGCTAATGTGTAGGAGGGTACTCCTTAGGTTTTCTTTTAGGATTTTTATAATTTGAGACTTTACACTTAAGTTCTTGTTCCATTTTGAGTTATTTTTTGTAGATGGTGATAGACAGGGGCCCGGTTTTATTCTTCTGCATGTGGTTAGCCAGTTTTCCCAGTACCATTTGCTAAATAGAGTTTTCTTTCCCTAATGTTTGTTTTCATCAGCTTTGTCAAAGAAGAGTTGGTTATAGGTCTGTGGTTTTATTTCCAAATTCTCTATCCTGTTCTATTGGTTTATGTGTCTATTTTGGTACCAGTACCATACTATTTTAGTTACTGTAGCCTGGTAGTAAAGATAGAAGTCTGAGTGTGTGATGCTACCAGCTTTGTTCTTTTTGCTGAGGATTACTTTAGTTATTCAGACTCTTTTTTCTTCCTTATGAATTTAAGTATTGTCTTTTCTAGGGCTATAAAAATATTGCTAATAATTTGTTATGAATTACATTGAATCTGTAGATTGTTTTGGGTATTACGGATATCTTGACAATATTGATTCTTCCAATTCATGGGCATGGAATGTTTCTCTATTTGTTTGTGTCATCTTTGATTTCGTTGAGTATTTTTGTACTCTTCATTGTAAAGATATTTCACCTCTTTGGTTAGATGAATACCAAGATGTGGGCATTTCTGTGTGCATACGCATGTGTGCATGTGTGCGTGTGTGGCTGTCATGAATGGATTTTATTTTTTATTTGGTCCTTAGCCTGCTTGTTGTTGGTTATAGAAATACAACTTATTTTTGCATATTTTTTCTCTATTCCAAGACTTTACCAAAGATTTTTTATGCTAGGAAATTTTTGGCAGATTCTATGGGGGTTTTTAAGTATATAATCATATAATCTGCAAAGAGACAAAATTTAAATTTCTCTTTTCTTATCTGTATGCCTCTAATTTCTTTATCATGCCTAATTGCCCAGGCTAGGACTTCCAATATTATGTTGAAAAGGAGTGGTGAGAGTATAGTTTTCTGATGTGGTTTTTGTCCCTAAATTTTACTGGTTTCCTGTGGTTTGTTTTTTGTTTGTTTGTTAATTTTAGTTTCTTTCTCCTCCTTCCTCATATTTAGAGACTATTTGTTCTGATAAGTACCAAAAAGCCAATGGAAAGTTCTGGATGCCAGTTAATCCAGAACTTACCTTCAGCTGTACCTTACCTTCAGCTGTACCTGGCAACTCCAATCTAGAGTCTCTGCACTTCATCTTCCTCAGAGTCAGTCTCCAATATTCTGCTTGGCTGAAAGAGAGGGAGTTGCCTGGCGGCATAGGCTGGGGTGGAGGTTCTAAAACTTTCTGCCAGTGTTTACCCCATCCCATGGCTCAGCCCTCAAAGTATCTGGTGCTTCAAATTTCTATAGCTTCTGGTGACTATGGTTTGATTGGCTTTTTCTTTTTGGCTCCACTCACTTCCTCTTTGCAGGTGGCTAAGTTTCAGCTTTTTTTCACCTTTCTATATCAGTTACCCTTCATTCACTTTCCGTCTTCCAAATATTTTATTTCCTTTGTCTGCTCTTCCCTCTTCTTAGTTTCTCTTTGTTCTGTGGATTCATACCTATTTTATTCCTTTGCTGTGATTTTTTTTTGGACTTGGAGGAGATGGTAAAGACAAGCATGGGTATTTCATATGGCATGCAACAGACAAACACTGTTGTGAAACTGCATTTTAAAAAATGTACTTGATATGAAAGTTTTCAATTTATAGAAATGTCACAAAGATAGTGCAGAGTGCTCTCATATACCCCACACTCAGTTTTTCCTCTGTAATTAAAATCTTACAACAGCATGGTCCATTTTTTATAATTAATGAATCAAACTGATATATTATTATTCACAAAACTGAATCCTTGTTTGGCTAACTCTTTGGATAGATGTCACTATGCCCAGGCTACATTTAAGGGGTGGTGAATTATGCTCCATCTCTCTGAGGACAAAGTTTCTACATAAATTATTTCAAGTTCTTCTGCCTGGGAGATTTGCTTATTCTCCTCTTTTATTTATATATCCAATTATTTATTTATGTCAATATAAATTCTTAAGTATCTATTTCATACTTTGGGTAATAATCTAATACTACTTCATTTATTTTGTTGCTCAAACTGTAAAATGCTTTTGAATGATAAACCTTTATCTAAAAAGGCAGATAATGATTTACATTAGTGGTAGATAGTCTATGCCTTAAATATATTTTTTGAGCCCCTTACTACCTAACAAAGTGCTAGGTAGGAATGTAGGATTTGAACACTGAAAACTTGTTTGGCAAATTTACTAATTTTTAATATTTGTTAAAACATTTTAATTTTTGAGTCACAGTCTCATTCTGACACCCACGTTGGGGTACCATGCCACAAACACAGCTCACCACAGCCTCAGCCTCCTGGGTTCAGAATGACCCTTCTGTTTCAGCCTCCCAAGTAGCTGGGACTATAGGCATGTACCACCACACCTGGCTGGTTTCTTTTCTTTCTTTCTTTCTTTCTTTTGTAGGGAAAAGGTCTTGCTATGTTGCTCCTAGCCTCGAGTGATTCTTCTGCCTAGGCCTCCCAGAGTGCTGGGATTACAGACATGAGTTGCTACTCCCATCCTTATTTGCTAAATCTTTTCTCAATGCCCCATGTCATATTCCATGAGAGGTGATAGATGCATAAGTTTCCCTCAAGGGCCTGCAAACCTATTAGGAAAATAAACATATACATAAAGATGAGAAAACAGGCCAACACTATTACAAATTACCAAGCTGTGTCATTTTCTTTTTTTTTTTTTGAGTTGGAGTTTCACTCTGTCACCCAGACTGGAGTGGCATGCTCTTGGTCCCTGCAGCCTCAACCTGTTGGGTTCCAGTTATCCTTCAGCTTCAGCCTTCCAAGTAGCTAGAACTATAGACATGTGCTACCATGCCTGGTTAATTTTTGATATCTTGTAGAGACAAGGCCTTGCCATGTTGCCCGGCGGGTCTCAAACCCGCGGGCTCAGGCAATCCCCTCGCCTTGGCCTTCCAAAGTGCTGGGATTACAGGCTGAGCCACTGAGCCTGGTCAGTTGTGTCATTTTCACAGTTTGAGAATGACAGATCTCAGTGGCCTGTGTGGGCAGTCTGGATGCATCCTTTATGGGTGGCATTCCAGAAGGGACTGAGCATGATTAAGACAGAGTGAAAAGGAAGAGGTGTTTTTTTTAAGTACACAGGACATAGGTATGCATCTATTCTATCTGAACATATTCAACAATTGTCAAAGGATAAGCATTTTAAAATTCACTTTCCTTTTAGAAGTATATCCAAGAGCCAGGCCCTTTATTTTTGTTTGTTTGTTTGTTTTTACATTTCTGTCCACATGTGTATTTCAAAATTCAACAAACAATAATCCTTTATTTAACTGACAAAACCCCTGCATACACTGACTCCTTGATCCCACAGCATCCCTACCAAATAAGGCAGTTACAACAGGTATTTACATAGAGCTCCAATCTGCAAATGGGAAAACGAGGGCCCTGATTTTCAGGAGGTTATGCAGGTACAAATGGGAGAGGTGAGTCTAGAACTCAGAGCTCTTGACTCCAAATCCAGTGCTCTTATCATTCACCTGGAAGCCCTTTTTTTTGACACTGGGAAAGCTGAGGTGGTGAAGAGGCAGTAAAGATGGAGACCCTTGAAATTCAGCATTGCAGATTGTTAGGTCCCCTGTGTCCTTACTTTTCCTTCTCAAATGAAACAGCCAGCACTTCCTCCTCTTTCCTTTCCCTGGAAAAAATACAAACACTCTGCACCACTAATCTTTGCCAGTTTAACAAGTTGTTGACTGAAAAAAACACATTTGGTTTCCAAGACTGGTGTTAGTGCCACTCAATCATCACGTGGGCCAGTGGATCAGGCTAGACGTGGAAACAGGATCTCTGGGAACATTCTGAGTTGGCCTGGCCCATGGCCTCACCAGGCATTCTGTACACTTTGCTGTCTTAGGCCTCCTTTGCTAGGGAGGGAGCAGAGAGAGCAAGCAAACACCACCAGGAAAGCTTCATTAAGGTCCTTTGAAGGGCTCACTCTGTGGGAGAGTGACGGTTTTGAAAACCTCAGCTCAGCAGAGCCTTAAGCCCTG
This sequence comes from Carlito syrichta, assembly GCF_000164805.1. Classification (NCBI taxonomy): domain Eukaryota; kingdom Metazoa; phylum Chordata; class Mammalia; order Primates; family Tarsiidae; genus Carlito; species Carlito syrichta. The sequence goes on along the minus strand of NW_007134523.1, from coordinate 63 downwards.
TTTTGAAGGGAGCTTTGGTCAATAGAAATTTGGTCCTTAGAACTCACTTTCCCTCTTTTCCTT
>NW_007134522.1:0-4018 GCF_000164805.1 Carlito syrichta | reverse complement strand
ACCTGCATAATGAACATTTGTATACCCAACCCTGATTCGTACCCCCACATCTTTAAAATAAAAAATTAAAATAAATTAATAAAATTTAAACCAAACTTTTTTTTCAAAGAAAGCTACTTTCTTGACTAGAGTAAAGTGTGCAGGGAGATGAAATCAGCTGGATAAGGTAGGCACCAAGGTAAGGAGCACCTTGATGTCAAATAGGGCTGGTCATCAGGTGGACTGCAGAGTAAGCATCTCTTCCTGTTTGATAAAGTATGGAGCTTGGGGAGATGACTTTATTAATATTGTTATTATAGAGATGTGGGGTACAGGTGAGGGTTAACTACATAAGTAGGCGACATGCAAGTGAAGTTTAAGCTTCTAACTTGCCCTCACTCCCCCTGGTAGAGGACCAGGTGACCAAGTACCTTTTGTTTTATCACGTGCTCCCCTTCTCTTCCAGCAGTGCCCAGAGACTGCCGATCCCTCCCTTGTGCTAATGTGAGTAGTGTGCACTTATGAGTGAGGACATGCGGTAGTCTGTTCTTAGTTTCTGTGACAGTTCACTTAGTATGATGGTCTCCAACTGCATCCAAGTTGTTGCAAAGGCCATGATTTTGTTCTTCTTTATGGCTGCATAATACCCTATTGTGTATATGTGCACATTTTATTGATCCAGTCCACTTTCCATGGGCAAGAGGGTTGGTTTCATGTTTTTGCTATTGTGAATATCATGGCAATAAACATGTATGTGCAGGTGTCTTTTTTGTAGAATGATTTATGTCCTGGATATATTCCCAGGAGAGGAATTGCTGGATCATATGGAATTTAGTTCTTTTGGGAATTGCCACACTGCTTTCCACAGACATCGAACTAGCTTACATTCCCACCAACAGTGTAGATGCATTCTCTTTTCTCCACACCTGTGCCAGCATCTGTTGTTTTTGATATATTAATGATGGCCATCCCTACCTTAGGTGGTATCTCATTGTAGTTTTTGTTTGTTTATTTGTTTTTTGTTTTGTTTTGTTTTTTGAGTTGGACTCTCACTCCATTGCCCAGGCTGGACTGCAGTGTCATGTTCACAATCACCCCAGCATCAACTTGCTGGGCTCCAGTGGTCCTTCTGCCTCAACCTTCCAAGTAGCCAGAACTACAGGCACTTGCTACCATGCCAGGTTAATTTTTTTTTAATTGTAGAGATGAGGTCTCACCAAGTTGCCCAGGCTATTCTGGAAACCATGGGCTCAGGCATTCCCCTCATCCCAGTCTCCCAAAGTGCTGGGATTACAGGCTTGAGCCACAGCATGGGTCTCATTGTTTTGATTTGCATTTCTCTGAGGATTAGTGAGACTGAGCAGTCTTTCCTGTGTCTGTTGGCTGCATAATTTCCAAATAATTTTTTCCATTCTGTGAGTTGTCTCTTTACTTTTTTGTGGAATTTTTTTGCTGTGCAAAATCTTTTAATTTTTATAAGGTTCTACTTGTCTATCTTAGCTTTTATAGCATTCACTTTGGGGACTTGGTCAAGAATTCATTTCCTACTCCAATGTATATAAAGATGTTTCCTACATTTTCTTTGAGGATTCTTATAGTTTGAGGTTTTATGTTTAGGTCTCTGATCCATCAGAGAAGAAAAATAGATACTCTCTAATCCAGAAATTCTCTAGGGAAGAAATATCACTTGTCCACTCAGGTTTTTGACCCTGGGAGGTCACAAGAGGCATATAGAATTTCAGATCACTATGCTGAAGGGAGTTATGTGTATAGAAAATGTCTCAAGTCTCAGCTTGAGAAATGAACACCCTGAGGAGATCAAGGGGGAGCAGTGCCTAACTGGGTCTTGCTGGACTGGGGGCTAAAGGGAAACTAAGAGAGAAAACAGAAACATGTCTACTACCTTGAAACTTTGCTGCTAAAAATTTATTTCAGATTTTCCCTACGTATGGCAGCCTAAAATATAGGTTTAAGTGAGCTTTGCATGGAGGTTTCCAATGCAACAGATCTAGAAGGTGAAGTCTTCCTTTTATTCCAAGCTTAACAGCAGCCTTAACTGTCAGAGCAGCATCACACCCTGGGATCCCACCTGGAACATCCTCACCTTGGCCTTCGGGGCCTTCCTTGTCTCATGAGAAAGGTGGAAGTCTGAGCCAATACGATGCATAAGGATGAAGCTAATTCCCCCTGAAGTAGTCAGTTCCCCATCATTGGAAGTTTCCAAGCAGAGAACCACTTTGCAGGGATATTGTCAAGATAATTCATTCGTCTGTTGGATGATCAGAATGACAATGCATAGGAATCTTGCCTAAGATCCCATAAGCTAATAAGTGATAAAGTTAAGATTTGAAACCAAGCTTGTCTGATTCTATGATCCACACTCCTTTACTTGTAAACTTTTTATTTCCAGAAAAGTGCACTAAAGCCCACATGCTTCACAACAATACCAACTGAAAGTGGCTTCTTTATATCCCCCTTACTGCTATTTTATAATCCCACTGCTAAAGATGAAGGTGCCTTTGGTTTTTGACCTTTCACTGAAGCAGGAAGGCCTTAGGATTAAGTTTCATTTACACACGTGTGTGAGTTTCATGGCATCAGGATACATATCTAAAGGCAAAGGTGAAAATCGAATAAGAGCAGAAAACACCTCTCTATGTAACACCAGATTGCTGAGGCTGAGCTGCAAAGCTCATGCAAAAACTAGCACATGACCCCATGGGCCAGAGAGCAAACTCAGGGACCCTGGAACACCAGAAGGGAGAGCCAGTTTGCAACCCAGTCTGCCCCCACTGGTTCACTAAATGATTTCAGGCAGGTTCCTTAGAAGATTGGAGCTTTTGAATTGTAAGAGAACTTAGCCCAAATATGCTCTACAAAATTGTAGAACTCACAATTTATCCTGCAAATATTCATTGTGGACCTGCTATGTGCCAATAGTGAGCCAGGAAAAGCCTTCAGGACTGCTAGAAAGGGGAAGGAGGAACAATGGGGCCACAATGTCCCCTGATCGTCACCTCTTCAGTTGCGCCGCCCACCATTACTGTCTGTGTGATATTGGTATTGCAGTTAAGACTCATTCTGAAGAGGACACTTCATTCCTTAAATTCCTTTAGACAAAAATGTTGTATTCCAACACTGTCATTTAACAGATGATAAAGCTCCAAAATATAAAATGACGTGCCAAGGTCCAGCCATCATTGCTAGCTTGTGGTCATGTGCAAGTGATGCTACATCACCCCGATGCTTCTACCATGCTAAGCCACAATTCCCACATATCTCTGTGATGGAGGAATGGGAACAGATCTTCTCTAGTGGTCTTGTCCAAGGCCAAGTGTTTTCATTTTCTGAATTTCTTGAATACTCACTATTTGGCCAGTATTGTCCTTAGTCGTGCAGAAATCATGGCCCTCAAGTCCTTTCTGTCTCTCTGTGCCCTTTGTACTCAGGCTGGGGAACAGTCAAGAACACTGGTCTGGGTTTTTTTTAATCATGCTAAGTTTACACCATGGACCTTAGGGAAACCAGAAGGATGAACAGGTTGCAGCAATTACCTGTATTTCTTGAGTGCTCAAGGTACCAAGGGCTTGAGAAGCTGGAGCCCATTTCACATTGAATATGTTTGGTCAAATGTGTATGTCACAAACATCTTTTTCCTTTCTGTAGTTTGCATTCTCACCCTTTTCATGTCTCTGCTCTAGAAGATCTAGGACATCCTGGAAGGATATTTGTATATTTCACATTAGGAATCATGACCTCACAAGTATCCTGTAATGGTTAGTAAAGGATAGGCCTGAATGAACATGAAGGGACTGACTGATCCAATCTCTGCTAGTTGCCACTGCCTAGCTGTGTTCTTGGGCATGGGACCTAACTTCTCTGGACCCCAACTTTCTCATTTGTACGACAGTTCCAATAACTCCCATATCACAGTGATGCTGTGATGATTAAGTGGTATGCAAAGATTCTAGTACAGGGTTGACTATATAGTAAGCTCTCCATAAATAGCATTGCTATTATTATACTTTTAATCTAATTT
>NW_007134521.1:0-783 GCF_000164805.1 Carlito syrichta | reverse complement strand
AGACTTTGTTGAATGTGTTTGGAATGGAGGAAACCCTACAAAGATTACCAGATTCCCTGGGGAAGACAGAAGTGTGTGATCCTCACAAAAAAAAAATGAACAGCTATCCTTTGTTCAATCTAATTCAGTGAAAAATGTCTGAGTACAGCAGCTGTATGCAAAATAATCTCTGCCTTCAGGGTTTCCCCTAATTGCAGTTGAGAGTTTTGTCTCAAGAACTGGGCTTCCAATCCCAAGTCTGCTATTTACTGTGTTAGCATTGTGACCTTGGGCAAGCTATCTGATTTCTCTGTGTTTCAATTTTCCCATTTATAAAATGGAAATAATGGTGATAGTTATCTCAAAGCATTGTTGTGAGGATTTTTAAAAGTAAAGTTTGTAGCATCTGACTCTTGGAGATTGCCTGCACTCCTCTCTCTTGGGTATGCACTTTTAGTTCAAATTAAAGCTCTTTCCTTTACTCTCTGAAGAAAATAAATAAATAAATAAATGTAATATATGTAAAGTACCTAGAACAGTGACTGGCACATAGAAACACTCAAATAAAAACTGCATGTATGATTAATTTTGTTTTGTTATTACAATCATATAATAATACTTAACATGTTTATCTTGTGTCTCTCAAAGCCCTGGGTTTCTTATCTTGGTTCTGGACTCTTCATTTAAAGTTCTGAATAGACTGTCTTCAGCTGGTTGGATGGTTCATACAGGCTGTCTACTTCTTATTGATACAGGATTATGTTGGGGATTTCCTAATCTTATAGCTCATTTCAGAAAGCTTTT
>NW_007134520.1:0-806 GCF_000164805.1 Carlito syrichta | reverse complement strand
TAATTCAGTGAAAAATGTCTGAGTACAGCAGCTGTACTCAAAATAATCTCTGCCTTCTGGGTTTCCCCTAATTGCAGTTGAGAGTTTTGCCTCAAGAGCTGGGCTTCCAATCCCAAGTCTGCTATTTACTGTGTTAGCATTGTGACCTTGGGCAAGCTATCTGATTTCTCTGTGTTTCAATTTTCCCATTTATAAAATGGAAATAACGGTGATAGTTATCTCAAAGCATTGTTGTGAAGATTTTTAAAAGTAAAGTATGTAGCATCTCACTCTTGGAGATTGCCTGCACTCCTCTCTCTTGGGTATGCACTTTTAGTTCAAATTAAAGCTCTTTCCTTTACTCTCTGAAGAAAATAAATAAATAAATAAATGTATCATATGTAAAGTACCTAGAAGAGTGACTGGCACATAGAAACACTCAAATAAAAACTGCATGTGTGATTAATTTTGTTTTGTTATTACAATCATATAATAATACTTAACATGTTTATCTTGTGTCTCTTAAAGCCCTGGGTTTCTTATCTTGGTTCTGGACTCTTCATTTAAAGTTCTGAATAGACTGTCTTCAGCAGGTTGGATGGTTCATACAGGCTGTCTAACTTTCTTAATTGGATACAGGATTATGTTGGGGATTTCCAAATCTTATTGCTCATTTCAGAAAGCTTTTGAAAGTGTAGAGTCCTAGGATTTATCCACAGAGATTCTGATTTCGTAGGCCTGGAGTGGGGCCTAGGATACTGTTTTTTAGCAAGCTTGCCCATGCTTATAATATGCAACCAATTTGGAATGACTGAATTCTGATGACC
>NW_007134519.1:0-835 GCF_000164805.1 Carlito syrichta | reverse complement strand
AATCAGGAAACATTCAAATGCATGCAGAAGTCAAACACACCTACACACACACAGACATCAGGGGTACTGAATATGCACCCAAGTTGAGTCTTCAACATTTTACCTCTAGATTTCACGTCTCCACTGAAGTTTCAGCCAGGTGTATCTTTCTCTCTTTTTTTCCTCCCTCTTTTCCTCCTTTTTTCCCTCCCTCCCTCCACTTCTTTATTTTGTTCCTGCTTTTCCCAGAAACAGCCTCTTTTTATTGTTAGTCATCCTAGTGCCTCACATTCTTCAGCATTAAAGGGGTCTGTGAGAGGTTCTTATGCAATCTTTTTGCTTTCATTTTGGAAAATCAGTGGGCCAGAAAGGAAACCAGGTGTCATCTGTGCCTTTCCTTTGCCCTTGAAAAAACATTCTGGCTCCACAGCCCCCACCAGCCCTGTGTGGCCTGGAGCCTGCTGTCTGCATCAGCTGCCTCTCCACCTGTCTTCACACTGTAACCATGCAGGTTTTCACCCCAGCCTCAGGGCCTTTACACATGCTTTTTTGTCTGCTTGAACAGTCCTTTGCACATAGGTACACACCCCTTTTCACCACTTGACCTCCTATTTATTCTTTAGGTCACAGCTCAAATGACACTTCTTAAACCCACCACACACCCTACCACCCTTTCCTGTTCCTTTTCTTCCTGATACTCATCATGATTTGTATTGATATAGGTATTTAATTATTTAATTGTTTAATTTATCTTCACTTATTAGAAAGTCTGGTAAGGACAAAGGCTTCATCTCATATTCTCCATTATTTTCTCAGAGCCATATACAGTGCCTTGGTGTGTGATGGTAACAACAGT
>NW_007134518.1:0-778 GCF_000164805.1 Carlito syrichta | reverse complement strand
CTACCTATTTCTCTTAAAGTCCTTCAGATGCACTATAAGCTCCTGTGTCACTTTAACATTCTGGCAGCACTACCCACCTTCCCTTCCCCCTCCAAAAACTCATGTGCATGCTATGAGTTTTTGTGCATGCTGATTTTGCTCAAACTATTTCTTTAATTTGGAATGCCCACTTCCTTTTATGACTATCAAGAGAGCCTGGATTTATGTGTGAGCCTGGATGTAATAACGACTGGAAAATAACATGGAATTATTTGGTTTTTTGTATGTTGGTTTTCTTCCCAGAGATGACCTGTTTGATTTGAAATTTGGCTTAATGTTGTCTATTTGGCAAGAGTGGAATTGGACGGGCTAGAAATCTTTGTAGGGCTAGGATGAGGGACAGATCAAACCTAGACTTGCTAGTTAAGACTGTTGCAACCCATGGAGGTAATTTGCATTTTATTCTACACACATTCCCATTTAACCAGCTTTCAGACTTTAAACGACCCCCAAATTTTGGAAAATTTCTACTATCTAAATGCAGAATAAAAAGTTTTCTAAACCGGATGAAAGAATCACATAATTCTTGCATCCAGCAGGTAAATGCATGTTGACTGGATGTATAGATTAGAGTTGAGTGACTTAATGAGTTTGGCTATTGAACTGGTTAACAACAGATGCCAGGTAAGAAAATAGCAGGTGATTATAGAAGGAAGGTGTGGGCCACAACTGCTGACAAGAAGGGAGGGTCCAGTGAAGGCTTCAAGCTCACCAAGTATGAAGCAGTCTGGGGACCAAA
>NW_007134517.1:0-1001 GCF_000164805.1 Carlito syrichta | reverse complement strand
ACATTCTGGCAGCACTACCCACCTTCCCTTCCCCCTCCAAAAACTCATGTGCATGCTATGAGTTTTTGTGCATGCTGATTTTGCTCAAACTATTTCTTTAATTTGGAATGCCCACTTCCTTTTGTGACTATCAAGAGAGCCTGGATTTATGTGTGAGCCTGGATGTAATAACGACTGGAAAATAACATGGAATTATTTGGTTTTTTGTATGTTGGTTTTCTTCCCAGAGATGACCTGTTTGATTTGAAATTTGGCTTAATGTTGTCTATTTGGCAAGAGTGGAATTGGACAGGCTAGAAATCTTTGTAGGGCTAGGATGAGGGACAGATCAAACCTAGACTTGCTAGTTAAGACTGTTGCAACCCATGGAGGTAATTTGCATTTTATTCTACACACATTCCCATTTAACCAGCTTTCAGACTTTAAACGACCCCCAAATTTTGGAAAATTTCTACTATCTAAATGCAGAATAAAAAGTTTTCTAAACCAGATGAAAGAATCACATAATTCTTGCATCCAGCAGGTAAATGCATGTTGACTGGATGTATAGATTAGAGTTGAGTGACTTAATGAGTTTGGCTATTGAACTGGTTAACAACAGATGCCAGGTAAGAAAATAGCAGGTGGTTATAGAAGGAAGGTGTGGACCACAACTGCTGACAAGAAGGGAGGGTCCAGTGAAGGCTTCAAGCTCACCAAGTATGAAGCAGTCTGGGGACCAAAACAAACAAAAAAAACAAACAAAACACCCTGCCACTTCAGAAGTCCCTGAATTGGTTATTACATGCGCTAGTGCTCATGATTTAATCAGCAACCAGTTACTCTATGCTTGCTATGGACCTGTATTCATTCCAGGAAATCTAGGGAAAAGTACACAATGCAGTACCTAGCTCTGCAAGTATTCAACATCTGTGACAATACTACACTGACCAAGGGGAAAATGTGTATAGGAAGCTCTTTTTATAAAAGAAGAGGCATGTACCTACACTATTAGGAGGGGC
>NW_007134516.1:0-10802 GCF_000164805.1 Carlito syrichta | reverse complement strand
TGTCTGCTTCTCAGTAATGTTATTGGGAGGGTCTGAGATGGGGGAGTGTAAGCCCTTGACTACAACTATGGAAAAGGAAGGAATTATTGCTAAACACTAATTCCTACTTTCTGCCACTGGCATGGGGATAAATGATCTAGGAGGAGGTTCTGACAGGAGAAAATCTTTGAATGCTGGAGTGCTGAAGATGGACAAGGAGAGAGTGTCCCATGGTGAGAAATGCACACAAAACAGAAATGTTAGTGAACTTGCTCAATCTGCAGTGTTCTTAAAGGAACTTTGGAACATGAGAATTTGAAGGTGATAATATTAGCCACCTCCATTTCACATAAAAGAAAAGGAATATGGGCTTGGGAATTGGATCTGTATAGAAATTTCAGCAATGTGAGTCTTTGTACAAGTTACTTAACCTCTCTGAGCCTCTGTTTCCTCATGTGCGAAATGGATGTATTAGACTGTACCTTGTAATGCATTGTGAAGTTTCAGTGAAATAATGTGTAAGTACCTGAGACATAGTGTAAATGTCCAATAAATGGCAACTGCTGCTATTAACTCAAATCAGGCATATACTAATTGAGCCACTGGCAAATAGGGAAGTCATTAAGAGAATAAAATGTATTGCTAGTGGATATTTCCTTACCAGGAAAGAACTTTTCCTAAATCAGAAGGGGCTCCCTTTACTTCCCATTGCTTGGAAGAACCTCAAATCAGTATTTTTTCCAGCATTTTCTGCGAGCTTTGTAAGATACCCAGCCACACACATACCCATATCAGCAGCAAGTCCTGAGAGCCAGAGGCATTATTAGCATTATAAAGTATTTGCACAGCAGGACCAGTGTGTGCTTCCCCTTCCTAAGCCCTTAAATCATAGCCCCACTCAGTTGGGAAAGAGAAATCTGGGCCTAAAGAAAACTTATTTATTTTTGATTTTCTCTGCCTAGAGTGCTTCTTTCTACAGCTGCATCTGAATATCAAGGCAAGAAGTGCTCAAGTTCCTCTGGGCTCCAGGAGGCTGGAACAAATTAGCAGTCTTGGAGTCAGTCCTTTTTGGACTTAAACTCCTTTTTCTTTTCCTCTCCCAGTAAAATTTCCTGTTCCAGAGAGTACTTTCTCAGTCACTCCTTTCCTAATGCAATTCTGTTTGATTTGCACTAAGCAGCTCCTGAAAGCGATGCTGAACCGTGCCTCCACAAGCATTTCAATTCCTCAACACCAGCTTTCAGGCAGGAGCTGTTCCAGATGCATCCTTATAGCCAGTAATCATACATTTAACCAAAATGATTGACACAGCATTTTCTCTCCTCTCCATCATTTCTAGCCCATTCGTCTTATTTGTCTTCCACGGAAAGGTTCTCCCAGTTTGGGTTCCTGCCAAATCAGGAAACATTCAAATGCATGCAGAAGTCAAACACACCTACACACACACAGACATCAGGGGTACTGAATATGCACCCAAGTTGAGTCTTCAACATTTTACCTCTAGATTTCACGTCTCCACTGAAGTTTCAGCCAGGCGTATCTTTCTCTCTTTCTTTCCTCCCTCTTTCCCTCCTTTTTTCCCTCCCTCCCTCCACTTCTTTATTTTGTTCCTGCTTTTCCCAGAAACAGCCTCTTTTTATTGTTAGTCATCCTAGTGCCTCACATTCTTCAGCATTAAAGGGGTCTGTGAGAGGTTCTTATGCAATCTTTTTGCTTTCATTTTGGAAAATCAGTGGGCCAGAAAGGAAACCAGGTGTCATCTGTGCCTTTCCTTTGCCCTTGAAAAAACATTCCGGCTCCACAGCCCCCACCAGCCCTGTGTGGCCTGGAGCCTGCTGTCTGCATAATCTGCCTCTCCATCTGTCTTCTCGCTGTAACCATGCAGGCTTTCACCCCGGCCTCAGGGCCTTTACACATGCTTTTTTGTCTGCTTGAATAGTCCTTTGCACATAGGTACACACCCCTTTTCAACACTTGACCTCCTATTTATTCTTTAGGTCACAGCTCAAATGACACTTTTTAGACCCACCACACACCCTATCACCCTTTCCTGTTCCTTTTCTTCCTGACACTCATCATGATTTGTATTTATATAGGTATTTAATTATTTAATTGTTTAATTTATCTTCACTTATTAGAAAAAAAGTCTGGTAAGGACAAAGGTTTCATCTCATAGTCTCCATTATTTTCTCAGAGCCATATACAGTGCCTGGTGTGTGATGGTAACAACACTTATTTATTATAAAGTAATAATGTCTAACATTTATTGAACACTTGCCAGTTTCAGGTACCCTGTCCTGTAATTTTTACACATAGTGACTCATTTAGTGACTACAACAACTATCCTGTGAAGTGAGCATGATTATTATCCCCACCTTGCAGATAAGGAAACTGAGTGCTCATTCCTTTCCCAAGGTCACAGAGCTAGAAACTGGTAGAGTCAGGATTTGAACTCAGGTCTGTTTAACTCTGGAACAAACAACTATGCCAAATGTATTCATCCCGTGATTTTAAGATCACTATCTATGGTCCAGGCCTGTGAGGGTTGCGAGAGTCTGCAGTATTAGAGGATGGGAATGGTTTCAAGATTATATGGCCAGAAAGTGGCAGAGTTCACCTCTAACCCAGGCATTGATGCCAGAGCCTGAACCCTCAGCCAATCAGAGCTGCTCCTCTCTTAAGCACTCCATTACTATTCATTGAGAAAATAAATGAAACGCATGCCTTAATCGATGAGTGGCAAAACCAAAATTGAAACCTAAATTGTTTGATTGATAATCCCTTCCTCTTTCCATGCAAACAGACAGCCTCTCAGGTACCACCAGAATGCAGCAGAAAGAGATTAACAAATCGTGTTGCAGATAAGACTATGGGAGGACCTTGTATGCAGATCATAGAGTGATGTGGGTATCATCATTTAAGATTCAGGCAGGAGCCAGTGACAAGTAGAAAAAACAGAGCCAACCGAAGAGGCCTTAAGTAAGGATTCAGATTCTCCAGAAACATCAAATGGGTTTACAGTTATTGTCACTAACACTCTTAGGTAATTATTCTGCTCTGGATACTATTTCCCAGATCAGTTTTATGAAACTTCTGGTCAGAAATTTAGGATGAACACTCCAGAAGTAAGCCTGGTTTACTTGCTCTGCAGCACCCTCCACAGGACCTAGCTCATAGTAAATGCTCAATAAACATCCATTTAGTAAATTCATCAGAAATGTACATCAACAAATCCATCAGCAGTTATTTATTGGATAGTGTTGTTAAGTCTGTACAGATCAAGACACAATGTGGCCCACAAGAAAAATGTCAGATTCCTTTTCATGGAGAGCTCGTAAGTAGTAACAACTACCACTATTAATAAAAGGCATCATTATTGGGGACTTACTTTGTCCAGGTGCTGTGCTGTGTCTCTTTACATCTTATTAGATAATTTTCATACTTGCAACAACCTTAAGATGGTGATGCTACTACTACTTAGCTCCATCGTCAGAGGTATAAAATTGGCATTTAAAGATGCTAATTTCTTTCCCAAGGACACAGAGCCAGGAACTGGTGGAGTCAGGATTTGAAACTCAGGTCTGTTTGATTCTGGAACAAAGAACTATGCCAAATGTATTCATCCCATTATTTCGAGATCACTATGGGCAAGGCACGTAAGGGTTATGACAGTCCGCAGTATTAGAGGATGGGAGTGGTTACAGAGGGAATAATGCAAGCAACACTCCTCACTATCTCCATACCTGCATGTGCTGCTTACCGGGGTCTGAAATATTCCCACCCTCACCTGCCACAATCCTGTTTATTGTTTAGGTCTCAGATTCAGTGACACTTCCTAGAAGTCTTCTCTAGCACTGTACAATTGGATTAATTGTTCCCTTCTTTATGCTTCCTGTAGACTCCCTGCCTATCTCCTGATAATTTTTTACCCACATTTTACTCACTTGTGTTTCTCATTCACTAGTCTTTGCATTCCTTCAGAAAATGATTTTATTCTTCCAGGGCCTAACACAGTGCCTGGTATATAGTATGTCATTTAATAAAGATACGTGGAATGAATGAATTTTAGGTAGAAATTGCCATCAGATGTACCCAACTAATATACAGCAAAATTCCAAGGGAAGAGTGCCTTCTTGGGCATCAGGAAAAAGGATTTCAGAAAAGTTGAGTTGGGAGACCATGTGGTTATTAAGATTTCTGCCTCTGGTTGCTTGAACTGACTGTGTGAGCCTTGGGAAGTTATTTTTTCTCTCTGCACCTTGAAGTTTTCATCTGTATAATTAGGATATTGGGAACTGGGTTGTTGGGAAGTTGAAATGAGGTAACATTTAGAAACTCAAGTACTCTGTTCTTTGTAAGTACTCAGATGTTTGCCATGGCTTTTGCTGCTACTGCTGCTTGTTTTCTTGGCACTATTATTAGGGAAAGTTGGGAGAGTAAAGCATTTCAGGCAGAAGAACACTTCTGAAAAAGTAAAGCAATCTCCTGCCCTCAGGGACAAAGACAACTAATATGACATTGGTGAGAAAGGCTGTAGATATCCAGGCCAAGAGCAAGATTCCTTTGAGCCAAAGACTCAAATGCTCAGAGAATTAGTGAGTTGGTGAAATCATGCTCCATTCCTATTTTTATTTTTAATTGTTATTATAAATATGTGGAGTACATTTCAGGGTTAGATATATAAACATTGATCATGCAGGTACCCTTGTTGATGAGGTATGCCCTTCCTTCCCCTAGCAACTTCCCTCAACTGCCAATCCCACCCCACCCCCCACAGTTTCCCACTACTGCCAATCACTTTCTTAGAGCATTGTAATTGTTCAAGGTCAGTTTATGAGTGAGAACATATGGAACTCAGTTCTATGTTTCTGTGATAAATCACTGAGTATGATCAACTCCAAATCCATCCAAGTTGCTGAAAATTCATATATTTGTCCTTCTTTATGGCTGCATAATATTCCATTTTGTATATGTACCACATTTTTTAATCCAGTCCAGCTTCAGTGGGCAACATGGTTGGTTTCATGTTTTTGCTATTGCGAATAGAGCTGTGACAAACATACATGTGCAGGTATCTTTTTTTTTGTAGAATAATTTGAGTTCCTTCGGGTATATTCCCAATAGGGAAATTGCTGGGTCATATGGAAAGTCAATTTCTAGTTCTTTTGGAAATCATCACACTGTCTTCCAAAGAGGTTGTACTAGTCAGCATTCCCACCAATAGCGTAGAAGTGTTCCCTTTTCCCCACATTCTCACCAGCACCTGTTATTGTTTGTTCTATTAATGATGGCCATTCTTACTGGGGTTAGGTGGTAACTCAATGTGATTTTGATTTGCATTACTCTGATGATGAGTGAGGCTGAGCACTTTTTTATGTGTCTGTTGGCTGCCCGTATATCTTCTTTTGAGAAGTGCCTACATTCCTGTTTTTAAGAGCTAAATGTATGTGCCTGATGGTTATGTCTTTCCACTAAGTACACAGGCCAGACTTTCTGTAGTGACTGCTATCTTGTTCCCAGGAAGTAGGTAAGTCAGTCGTTTGGTCTCTGGAGAACGTGGGCTACTGACTCTTAATTCTTTCTGGGGAAAAGCGATGGGTCATCAGTCATCTTTCTTTATCAGAAACATGGCACACAATCTGCCTCTGATTCTAGCCATTGAGTCCTTTGCTAAGGTTGCCCAGCCCTAATAGATTTGGAAAAAGATGTGATTTGAAATTTTGTAGCTAGGATTATGGGGAGTGGGTGTACAAGATCCTTTAACTGGTCTCCTGTCTCTGATCTTCACTAAACCTTACAGAAATAACCAGTTAAAGTATATTTCAGAGTAGGTCATTCCTCTCCTTTCATATCTTTGGTGGGTCTCCATGGCCAACTCTGTATTTTTTTAATTTCACATTTTTTTCTACCTATTTCTCTTAAAGTCCTTCAGATGCACTATAAGCTCCTGTGTCACTTTAACATTCTGGCAGCACTACCCACCTTCCCTTCCCCCTCCAAAAACTCATGTGCATGCTATGAGTTTTTGTGCATGCTGATTTTGCTCAAACTATTTCTTTAATTTGGAATGCCCACTTCCTTTTATGACTATCAAGAGAGCCTGGATTTATGTGTTAACCTGGATGTAATAACGACTGGAAAATAACATGGGATTATTTAGTTTTTTGTATGTTGGTTTTCTTCCCAGAGATGACCTGTTTGATTTGAAATTTGGCTTAATGTTGTCTGTTTGGCAAGAGTGGAATTGGATGGGCTAGAAATCTTTGTAGAGCTAGGATGAGGGACAGATCAAACCTAGACTTACTAGTTAAGACTGTTGCAACCCATGGAGGTAGTTTGCATTTTATTCTACACACATTCCCATTTAACCAGCTTTCAGACTTTAAATGACCCCCAAATTTTGGAAAATTTCTACTATCTAAATGCAGAATAAAAAGTTTTCTAAACCAGATGAAAGAATCACATAATTCTTGCATCCAGCAGGTAAATGCATATTGACTGGATGTATAGATTAGAGTTGTTACTTAATGAGTTTGGCTATTGAACTGGTTAACAACAGATGCCAGGTAAGAAAATAGCAGGTGGTTATAGAAGGAAGGTGTGGGCCACAACTGCTGACAAGAAGGGAGGGTCCAGTGAAGGCTTCAAGCTCACCAATATGAAGCAGTCTGGGGACCAAAACAAACAAACGAAAACAAACAAAACACCCTGCCACTTCAGAAGTCCCTGAATTGGTTATTATATGCGCTAGTGCTCATGATTTAATCAGCAACCAGTTACTCTATGCTTGCTATGGACCTGTATTCATTCCAGGAAATCTAGGGAAAAGTACACAATGCAGTACCTAGCTCTGCAAGTATTCAACATCTGTGACAATACTACACTGGCCAAGGGGAAAATGTGTATAAGAAGCTCTTTTTATAAAAGAAGAGGCATGTACCTACACTATTAGGAGGGGCTGAGTGCAATGGCTCATGCCTGTAATCCCAGCATTTTGGAAGACTGAAGCAGGAGGATCACTTGAGGCCTGGAGTTCCAGACCAGCCTGGAGAACATATCAAGACTCTGTCTCTAGAAAAAATAAAATAAGATAAAATTTTAGAGAGAAATAATTAAGAGGTTCTTCTCTTCAAAATGTTTAAAACTCTTTAGCCACATACAAGATAAATTTTTTAGTACAGCTTCCTCAAAGATCCCGTTTCCTAACAATGCTAATCATGGAGGCATTTCAGGATAATGACCTCATAAAATTCACATAACTGTCTGTCTGTGCAGACTTATATAACACATAGTCATGACCTCACTTAGGTCAGGAACAGGGCTTAATAGCTTGATAGGACTGTGGTAGAAAATACAGTGTGGTTTAAACTGTTTTCCCTCTTTCCTGTTTACTCATTTAATGAAAGGCAGTATCTCATTCTACCTGAGTATTTTTTCTTCCAAAAGCTCACAGTGATGGGGCCATGGCACATATGAGTCATTAGTCAAAATGCTGGTTGAGTCCTGAGTTACATCAGGAACTCCCAAACTCATCCTTGTACTTCATTCATTTGAACATTTTTGATATTTCGGTTCATCAAGTCAGTCATTTAGAGTTGAGGAGTCTGAAGATCTTACTCATTTTAGAAAGACTGGCATAGGGCATTTTCCCTGGGGAAAGACTTTCTCTACTAGAAAACTTCAAGAAGGAGAGCAGTTGGGTTCTGTGTCTCTTGAGAGACATGTGGGATAATCAGGCAATGACATTGACTTAGCCCGTGGTACTGGGGAGAAGGATGAATTTCTGTCTGAGAGAGAAAGAGAGATGAGAGATTGAGGTTGAAGAATTTAAGAGTAGGAGAAGTCTTCTACAACTTTTTGGGCTTTCTAGTCTCTTAAATTCTGAGGCAGGTCAGGGAAAACATGGTGAGAATGCTGAACTTGGAGTCAGGAAAAGGAAGTTCACATGTTGGTTCTGCCTCTGACTGAGTCTCTCTGTGTGACCTTGAGGACATTCCCCAGGCCCCATCCCAGAGCATTTACTGCCTGCCTGTAGTATAAGGGAGTTAGACTATGTCTGTACATTTCTTCCACTCCTGGCACTCAAAGGTTCTGTAATAAGCTAAAACAAGAATTTTGTTTTTTAGTGCATGATACACTATGAAATGTATACAGTGAAGTGACCTATAAATTCTGATTAAAATGTGAATTAGATGCAACTACAAAAATGCAAAATTAGGGTGAAAATCATTAGGGCCTGTAGACCAGGAAGTATAATGTGGTTTCTTTGCAGTGTGAATAATTAATCTTGCACATGCTGAAATAAGCATTGGAAAACAGAGAGAGAATTAGACACACTTCTCATGGGGGCTTTCTTCCCTTTTGGTGAGACCGTTTCTTTTCTATTTTTGCACCCTTGCTTAAAGAGGGGATAAACACCCCCAGAGATTCCACTTGATACAGTGGAACAATCACTTGGAGCATCAGATCACCTGAGTGCACAAGCAGTGATATCATCTGTGGAGTTCTTACATGAATCCAGAGGACCTGAGTAGATATGTCCTCTGATCCATTGGGCATGGTGGGGAATACTTAGGGACATTTGTCCTGAGACAAAGGAAACTATATCTACTTGTTACACATGAACCTGAGCTGAGAAAATGGTTCCCAAGTCAAGAAATTCATGTTTACTGGGTGCCACAACTTGAGTTAGCTCTTGCCATGTTTTTTTTTTCCTTATTTAATCCTCAGACTAAAAGCACCCTATCCAATTACAGTGTTTGATTTTCTGATTCCCATTTTTTTTATTAATGTGGAAGCTGAGTCTTGGAGGGGTTTACTAAAATCTTACAGTCTATAAATGGCACAAGTCAAGATTGAAATGTTCCCCTGACTCCAGTGCTGGTTTTCTTCCACAATAGCAGGTTGCCTTCCAGAAGTTCTAACTCACTTATGTAGTAAGTCCTCACTTGTACCCCACATCTCTATAACAAATAAATAAAATTTTAAAATAAAATTAAAAATAACAAACTAAGAAATTTCTTAAAAAGACATTCTTTTTTCTACCCTAGTTCTGCCTTTATTTGGCCATAAGTACTCAAAACAAACCAGATTCATATCTTAGTTTGTTCATTCTGTTAAAAATCACAAAATCAACAACCAAACAACCAACCAACAAAAAAGTGAGAATATGACTACTCTTTTTCCATGGTTTGAGGAGGGTCTTTACAAAGCCACAATTAATTAATTGGACTGGTCTCCCTACAATCATGCAATGTGGTGCCCAAGACTGTATGGGTCCACATACATATGACCTGAAACCAAACGAAAATTGTATTATATACATGCAAATCTGCATTGTTGTAGAACAAAGTCTAAAGCTTTCTTGAGGCTCTCAGAAGAATCTATATCCCTAAATTTCTAAGAACCAGTAGGTTCCTTATTGGGTCATTAAGTAACTAGTAGGTCTCTTTATGATGTTTTGTAGTTGAAAGCACTGTAACCATCTGAAAGAAGTTAAGGTTTAGTATAGCAAAAAAACTCGAATTCAGAACTCACACTTGCATCCAAGACCATGTGGTATTATGGAAAGAAACCTGGCAAAGATGAGAAGATTCTTGGTCATAGTTGACTCTGCTCTGAGCCTACTCTATGAATCTGGGCACCTCTCTGGGCCCCCATTACTCTGTCATTCAAAAAGAGATGCTAATTCCTGCCTGCCTCGCCTAAAGTAGTTATTAAAAGAATCAAATGTGATAATATGAATGGAAACACTCTGGAAAAATATCAAGTATCCTGTAAAAGTATGATATTAACTGTGAGATATTAAAGTATCAAGTCATTTCACTGATTGTCAACTGAGAAAGAGGAAAAATTGCAAGCTCAATCAGCAAAGTATAGAAGCTTTGCTTTTCATTCCTTAGCAAGGTACTACAGCTGATACTTCTGCATACATTTCCTTTATTTTATTGAGGATTGGTTGCAAATGTACCTTACAAGATTCAGATGGAGATCATCACTAGTCTGAGAGCTACTAAATAGAACATGTGGTTTCCTCTTTAGGCAAGTATGTTCCTCTTTTAATGCCTTGATTTTATCATCCCTCATTCTCAAAAAATGGTCGGGGACCACCAGCATGAGCATCATCTGGGAGCCTATTAGAAATGCAAATTCTTGGGCCCCACCCCAGACCTACTGAATCAGAACCTTTGGGGGTGGGTCCCAGCAGGCTGTAATGTGGTGGTTTGTTTTTTTAAATTAAACTATCATTTTATTTATTATTTTATTTGATTTTCATTTAATTTATTTATTATAGATTTGTGGGGTACAAGTGAGGACTCACTACATAAGTAGGCTGTACACAGGTGAAGTTTGGGCTTCTGACTGTCTCGGTAGTATACCACGTACCCTTTGTGTTGTCACATGACCTCCATCCCCATCCTTCCCTCCCTCCCCTAGCAGTGCCCTGCAACTTTCCATCCCACCCTTGTGCTAATGTGATTAGTGTTCAGGACCCACTTATGAATGAGGACATGAGTATTTGGTTCTTTGTTTTATTTCTGTGATAATTCACTTAGTATGATGGTCTCCAACTGCATCCAAGTTGTTGCAAAGGTCATGATCTTGTTCTTCTTTATGGCTGCACAATACCCTATTGTGTATATGTACCATATTTTCTTTATCAAGTCTATTTTCAATGGATAGCAGGGTTGGTTCCATATGTATGTTATTGTGAATAGTGCATCAAACATGCATGTGCAGGTATCTTTTTTGTAGTGACTTATGTTCCTCTGGATATAGTCCCAGGAGAGGGATTGCTGGATCATATGAAAGATCACCTTTTA
>NW_007134515.1:0-970 GCF_000164805.1 Carlito syrichta | reverse complement strand
TTCCCCAAGCCCCATCCCAGAGCATTTACTGCCTGCCTGTAGTATAAGGGAGTTAGACTATGTCTGTACATTTCTTCCACTCCTGGCACTCAAAGGTTCTGTAATAAGCTAAAACAAGAATTTTGGTTTTTAGTGCATGATACACTATGAAATGTATACAGTGAAGTGACCTATAAATTCTGATTAAGTGTGAATTAGATGCAACTACAAAATGCAAAATTAGGGTGAAAATCATTAGACCTGTAGACCAGGAAGTATAATGTGGTTTCTTTGCAGTGTGAATAATTAATCTTGCACATGCTGAAATAAGCATTGGAAAACAGAGAGAGAATTAGACACACTTCTCATGGGGGCTTTCTTCCCTTTTGGTGAGACCGTTTCTTTCTATTTTTGCACCCTTGCTTAAAGAGGGGATAAACACCTCCAGAGATTCCACTTGATACAGTGGAACAATCACTTGGAGCATCAGATCACCTGAGTGCACAAGCAGTGATACCATCTGTGGAGTTCTTTACATGAATCCAGAGGACCTGAGTAGATATGGCCTCTGATCCATTGGGCATGGTGGGGAATACTTAGGGACATTTGTCCTGAGACAAAGGAAACTGTATCTACTTGTTACACATGAACCTGAGCTGAGAAAATAGTTCCCAAGTCAAGGAATTCATGTTTACTGGGTGCCACAACTTGAGTTAGCTCTTGCCATGTTTTTTTTTTCCTTATTTAATCCTCAAACTAAAAGCACTCTATCCAATTACAGTGTTTGATTTTCTGATTCCCATTTTTTTATTAATGTGGAAGCTGAGTCTTGGAGGGGTTTAATAAAATCTTACAGTCTATAAATGGCACAAGTCAAGATTGAAATATTCCCTGACTCCAGTGCTGATTTTCTTCCATAATAGCAGGTTGCCTTCCAGAAGTTCTAGCCAACTTATGTAGTAAGTCCTCACTGTACCCCACATCTCTATAA
>NW_007134514.1:0-904 GCF_000164805.1 Carlito syrichta | reverse complement strand
CCATGAACACATTTTAAAAAATCACTTAAAACCCGTGCTGGGAATATGATAGATACTCAATAAACATAAGTTGTTTTCATATTTATTATGGTGTTGGTGTTCCATAACTTCAAAGCTCAGAGAAGAATGCCTACCATGGAGCTAACCTTTCCATATTCCTGGCTTCGTTTCCCATGGCTGTTGTTCTCAAGTTGCCAAGGATGGTGGAGGTGTCTATACTTCCTGATTCTTGGGAGAGCTATGTTCCTTGAACCCAAACTCTAATGGAGAGAAATTAGAAGAAATGAGCCCATTACTGTTCAAGTTCAGGGTGTTTTCAGAGGCCTGCATGAGGTACCTACACTTGGTCTTATGTAAATAGAGACTTCTCAGAGTAAGAAATGTCTAAATTTAAACCTCCAAAGAATGAGAGGGAGTGCTTGGCTAACTGTACTTTACAGCATGCAGCAAGTAAGTGATAGTGTCGGGACTTGAATTTAGGTCGGTTCAATTCCAAAGTCTTTGTTTTTAACCAGTCGGGTGAGGGCAGAAGATAGGTTTTTATCAAGCTTGTCGGTTCTGCTAAATTGGCAGTGGCTTTCAAGAATGTGGATGATGAGTACTCTGAGTCCTTGACTTAGCTCAACTGAAAAGAATGCCATGATCAATTAGTGATGTCTGCCCTGGGTGCAGAAAAGGGGAGTATAAGTGTCATGCATTTGCTGATCCTGCACTACTGAGTGCTACCTTCAGGACTTCGCACAAGAAGGAGAGATCTGCAGAGCTGCTTCTTATTCAGGTGAGAGTATCCCTGACTTCCAGGAACTTAGAGCCCAATGGCATTGGCAGGGGCTTATGTTAGTAGGAGGTAGCAAGTGACAGGTCAGGATGCTATGGGCTGACGGAGGAGTCAGTAAGAAAGGGG
>NW_007134513.1:0-799 GCF_000164805.1 Carlito syrichta | reverse complement strand
CAGGATGTTCAGATGGTCCCTTTGACCATGGGGACAGGTGGGAAAGCTGAAGAGATACGACATCCAAGAAGAGGGCAGTAGCTCAAGAGATAGCAGGAGGCATGGTGGTTGGAGGTCAGAAGACCTGGGTTTGAGTCCCAGCTTAGCTGACTGGCCTAGGAAATGTCATTTCTACAGTTGGCACAATTGATAAAGATGCTCTCTAAAACACCTTCGATTCTGATAGCCTAAAAATGCCCAGGTTATTTTTAAGCAGAAACTTAACTACAGCAATTCTTAGGCACCCAACTGGAAGCTACGTGTGATTCTACATTTCTTATGAACTGTAGAGGTAAAAATTTTGAGCTGCATGTTGCTCTTATCACTCTTAGTGGCCAGGTGATGTTGCCTATAAAGCAATAACAACATTGTCTCAGAGTGGTGGCAGGAGCAGATGCTATAGTCATCATTTACTGAGCCAGGAGCTGTGTAAGGAAAACGTGCTCGATGTATTTAATGCTCTGAACCGCCCCCATTGGATGGGTACTATGACTGTTTCCATAACACAGATGAGAAAGCAAAGGTTTTTGAGCTATGAGTTAACTTGCCAAAGGACGGAGTGGAGATTTGAACCCAGGTGTCTGCCATTAAACTGTGTGCTCTTAGCCATTCAGGCGTCCAGCCAGGAGTGAACACAGGCACATGAACCTAAGTGTCTTGGGTGGGTCTTTCAGCCCCAGAAGTCCCCCTTACTGAAAAAATGATCTCTAATGATGTTTTTCATAGGGATCAGAGCCTTTCTTCCCAGTCAGAAGGAAGT
>NW_007134512.1:0-640 GCF_000164805.1 Carlito syrichta | reverse complement strand
CTGAAAAAATGATCTCTAATGATGTTTTTCATAGGGATCAGAGCCTTTCTTCCCAGTCAGAAGGAAGTCATTAACTCCAGAATAAAAGAATGGGCCAATCATCTTTTTTTAAATTTAATTTTATTATAGAGCTGTGGGGTACAAGTGAGGATGGATGAACTACATAAGTAGGTTTCATGCAATTGAAGTTTGGGCTTCTAACTGGCCCTCACTCTGCCTGTAGTGAACCAGGTACTCTTTATGTTGTCACATGCTCCATATTCTCCTTCCTCACTCCCTCCCCAGCAGTACCCAGGACTGCTGATCCCTCCCTTGTGCTAATGTGACTATTGTCCCAAGCAATCCTTTTTCTAAAGTTAATTCTAATGAGGCAAAAGTGGGCAGGTCTCCACTGGTGGAGAGAGGACAACAGGGAGGAGAGTGTCATGGGAAAGGGGGCTGTGTGTGCCCCCATCTCCCCAGGTGTCTGAGAGATACTCCCACACAGGAATCCCTGATCCCTGTTTGACACTGTTCAATGACTCTTACCATGGAAAGGCTGCAATATAAAGTACACCACAGGGGTGTCACAGTCGGTACATCATACAGAAGAGAGAACCATCTGCCTGTCCCAGACTCACTCAGAAAGCCTCTGTTCCCA
>NW_007134511.1:0-1069 GCF_000164805.1 Carlito syrichta | reverse complement strand
TGGGGCTCTCACAAAAGAGGTGGTGTTTGAGTGGGACCTTGAAGGATTAGAGCGAGTGGCTAGGGTAGTGATGAGACTCTGCTCATCACAGGGGAGTCAGTGTAGAGAGGAAAGTCCATGTTCCTGTTTGCTTTTCTGAAGGCAGGATGACGGTGAACATGGAGCTGAATCCAGACTGACCTGGTTTTGTTTCCCAGATCTGCCGTGTCTGTATGATATTGAACTTTAGTATTTTTATCTGAGATTAAGATCCCAGTCTCCTCTTTATGGGATTGTTATGGGGAACAAATACATTAACTCTTATGTTTAGTAGTGTAAGTGTTTGATAAATGCTCAGTAAATGATAGCTTTTATTGTCTGTCTTGTTACTATCACAGGGAACAGTATCTCAGTCTTCTGTGTGACATTCCAGGGCTAACCAGCAACTATTAGATAGTAGACAACTTAAAAAATTAACTAGCCTGAGCAACAGGACGAGACCTTGTCTCTACAATAAATAAAAAAAAAATAGCTAGGTGTGGTGGCATATGCCTGTGGTTCCAGCTACTTGGAAGGCTGAGGCAGAAGGATCACCTGAGCCCAGCAGGTCGAGGCTGTGGTAGCCGTGAGCATGCCACTGCACTCCAGCCTGGGTGACAGAGCAAGACTCCAACTCAGAATGAACTAAATGCACTTACATCTTCATTGACCTTTGCCCTCTCCTCAGCCTTATATGGTGAGCATCTTTGCCTACTCTTGGATCACAGTTTTGCTTTTTTATTTGTTTTGTTTTGTTTTTAAATCCATACAATAGATAAAATTATTAGTTTCCTTTTCAGCAGGTGGCTCTTCCTGCTATAAATTTCTCCTTTGGAGGGCACATTCTTTATGGTATCTTTAGACCAACAGCGAGTGCAGAAGAGCAATTACCATAGTCAGCTTCTCAGCTGGAGTCCTGTCTCACTCACAGACCAGTTCTGTTCCTCTCTTGGTCATCACCATGCTAGCTATCATCAAAGAGTGTTGGAATTGCAGCCACATCTTTTGTTTTACCAATGAGGACCTCAAGGCCTAGAGACAGGAAGGAACT
>NW_007134510.1:0-707 GCF_000164805.1 Carlito syrichta | reverse complement strand
CAGCCACATCTTTTGTTTTACCAATGAGGACCTCAAGGCCTAGAGACAGGAAGGAACTTGTCAAGTTTATACAGAGAGCCAGGCAGGGATGGAACGAGTACTAGACCCCACGTGTGCTGACTCGCAGACCAATGCACTCTGAGTGTCCATTCATGACCTTTCTGCCTCAGCTCTGCAGATATGGGCTGTGATGAGGTCACAGATGCCTTTTCTTCTTTCCACTTCCCCTTCCCTTTCCCTTCCTCCCTGCTCTGGGTGAAGGTGGAAGCTGCAGCCCAGATAGAGATATGCATTTCCTGCTTCCAAGAGGCATCCTCAGGACGCTTTTCATATGCCAGATACTGACCCTGGGGCTGTTGCAGCTTGGAGCTCAGTTGACAGCCAGTGAAGTGAAATATAAAGATTGGAAACACTTTAAACTGTCTCAGCTCTGAAGAAGGTGAGAAGGCAGGTGGGAAATGTCTGAGATGACCAACATCGTATAGAGTTGACAAAAATGAAGAAACTTGAAGGGTTTCCTTTTCCTGCTCCCCTGAGACCAAAGATATAAATACTTTTAATCTTACATGACAACTCCACCTGTATTATGGTGACCAGGTTGAGGAGTGTCCCTGAAGCTACGCCTTGTCTTCATGACAAAGAATGTTAGGAATTAGTAGTATGAAGTCTGGCATGCTCTTGCATGCACCACGTGGTAGACATTTCTG
>NW_007134509.1:0-812 GCF_000164805.1 Carlito syrichta | reverse complement strand
CGAATTCCATGATGCCTGCCGTGCTTACATTAAGGTCACAGGTGCACAATTTCAATACAAACCGTTCAAAGTGTTTTCCATAATGTTCAATGGATCATTCATATTATACTCTTTGTTCTAAACCCTGATTAATACAAAAAACTTTTCTAAGTTAACTCTAGGTTCAATCCAAGTTCACTGACTCCCAATATTTTTAACAATGAATATTATCAACTTAACACTATACTATAATCTATAAGTTTAGTTAAATGACTTAACTGTCAGTTATACTATTAACCTATTATGATTTAACGTAATGCCTTATAACTCAGTTAAAACTTATTCTTAAACTATAAAACTTTGCTATAATTCATATGTTTCATATGTCTAAACTTTAATTTTTATATGATCTAGTGATTGGACTTTAATACTATGCTATATCCTATTAAGCTAATACCTCATCATTAATTCTTTTATAAATCGTATAGTAATTATTATATTTGAATAATGTAGCAAAAGGAAACAAAACAGCAAGCATAAATTTACACAACTATGAGTGTATATGTGTATATTTTATCCTAACAAGTCTACTCTAAAAATCAAATAGTAGCTGTCAAACTCGTGAACAAGGAAATGCATGGCTGCCAAGATGGCGGCCATGGGCTGAAGCAGACGAGTTTCGGTAATTAACGAAACAAAAGAAAACGTTCTGCCTGGCTAGGGGCAGGCGACAAAACTATTTAGTTTCTAATTTTCGCCCTAGGGAAACAGCTTTCGGGAACAGACTGACTACCCAGTCTACCAGGGAAATAGAAGTTAAAAAATATCTAGAA
>NW_007134508.1:0-727 GCF_000164805.1 Carlito syrichta | reverse complement strand
TTTCCCAGTTCCGTCAGTCATTTTCTTATAAGTTTTGCATTGGATGTTCAAGCTCCATTATATGAGTGAGAACATGTGGTATTCGGATCTTTGTTTTTGTGAGAGGTCACTCAGTATTACAGACTCTAGTTCCATCAAGGTTGCAGCGAAATTCATGATTTTGTTCTTTTTTATGACTGCATAGTATTCCATCGTGTATATGTACCACATTTTTTAATCCAGTCCTCTTTTGATGGGCAGCATGGTTGTTTCCAGGTTCTTGCTATTGTGAACAATGCTGCAATAAACATACGTGTGCAGGTATCTTTTTTATAGAGTGATTTGTGTTCTTCAGGGTATAATCCCAGTAGGGGGATTGCAGGGTCATATGGAAGGTCAATTTTTAGAGCTTTTAGGAATCGCCACACTGCTTTCCACAGAGGTTGCACTAGTTTACACTCCCACCAGCAGTGTAGAAGTGTTCACTTTTCACCACACCCTCTCCAGCAGCTGTTATTTTTTGAGTTGTTGATAATTGCCATTCTGACTGGAGTTAGGTGGTATCTCAGTGTGGTTTTGATTTGCATCTCCCTGATGATTAGTGAGGTTGAGCATTTCTTCATGTGTTTGTTGGCTGCTCGAATGTCTTCTTTTGTGAAGTGTCTGTTCATGTCTTTTGCCAATTTTATAATGGGGTTGTTTGTTTTCTTCTTTTCAGTACGTTTCAGTTCCTTGTAGATCCAGGATG
>NW_007134507.1:0-664 GCF_000164805.1 Carlito syrichta | reverse complement strand
CAGTCCTCTTTTGATGGGCAGCATGGTTGTTTCCAGGTTCTTGCAATTGTGAACAATGCTGCGATAAACATACGTGTGCAGGTATCTTTTTTATAGAGTGATTTGTGTTCTTCAGGGTATAATCCCAGTAGGGGGATTGCAGGGTCATATGGAAGGTCAATTTTTAGAGCTTTTAGGAATCGCCACACTGCTTTCCACAGAGGTTGCACTAGTTTACACTCCCACCAACAGTGTAGAAGTGTTCCCTTTTCACCACACCGTCTCCAGCAGCTGTTATTTTTTGAGTTGTTGATAATTGCCATTCTGACTGGAGTTAGGTGGTATCTCAGTGTGGTTTTGATTTGCATCTCCCTGATGATTAGTGAGGTTGAACATTTCTTCATGTGTTTGTTGGCTGCTCGAATGTCTTCTTTTGTGAAGTGTCTGTTCATGTCTTTTGCCCATTTTATAATGGGGTTGTTTGTTTTCTTCTTTTCAGTACGCTTCAGTTCCTTGTAGATCCAGGATGTTAAGCCTTTGTCAGACCTAGAGTTGGCAAATACTTTTTCCCAGTCTGTAGGCTGTCTCCCTGCTCTCTTGATGGTTTCTTTGGCTTTGCAGAAGCTTGTCAGTTTAATAAGGTCCCATTTGTCTATCTTCTCTCTTAAGTCCTGTGGGTTTCAAG
>NW_007134506.1:0-692 GCF_000164805.1 Carlito syrichta | reverse complement strand
TAGAATATTAGCAAATGTAAATCCATGTGGAGGATTGAAAAGCAATTGTTCTTTCTGCTTTCTTTCTTGCATTGGGTTTGTGCATGTACTCAAGCCATGAGTACATTCCTGCATTTTTCTGAGGAAGGGATATAAGAGACAGAGGAGAACCAAAATGCCTTGTTTTTTCAGTAGTCACAGCCAGCCTACCTCACAGTCAATACCCCAGCTGAGGCTGTCTTAAGCCAGTCAACTGCCATGGCAGGGAACCCTGCCAAGGTCAGAAGACTGTCTGGTTGGACTGCCCCCCCCCCAAGATTGCTTAACCACATAGAAAGAAACAAACAAAATGGCTAGGCTCAAATATGTTGACAGGAACAGCATGAATAATGGGGTAGTCTTACCGCTTTCAGCTACAGAAGTAGAATTAGGACCTGTGGGCATAAGTTACCAAAAAGAAGACAAATTTCAGTGAAGAAAAATCATCTAATAAGTGGAAGGAAAGGGAATAGGTGGAATTTTCTTCTCCTGATAATATTAGCAAATGACAAATAATAATGATAAAAGGGTCTACTACATGTCAGTCACTATATCAAGTGCTTTGCCTCAGTTATCAAATGATCTAATATAAATATTGCAGCAAGTCTGTGAGGTTATTATGATGCCCATTTTACAGATGAAGAGGTTAAAAATCGGGGAGGTGTTAATTCACC
>NW_007134505.1:0-603 GCF_000164805.1 Carlito syrichta | reverse complement strand
GGGAGACGGGGGCAAGATGGCGATGGCATAGATGAACTGTTGAGATTCTCTGAACGGACCAAGACTGCAAACTGCTGAATAGACAGACTGTAAAGCAGAGGGAAAAGTGAACAAAACCAGAAGACCCTCATAAGGAAGAACAGGTCATTGCAGAAGAGAAATAAAAGCAACCCCACTTTCCCTCAAAAACAGAATTGAAGAGGGGGAGGGAAAGGGGTAAAGGGAGAAAAATCTACAGAAATGAAGAAAGACCAAAAGAAGAGTATGGGTCTCTCCCAGACGCCTGGGAGAGCAGACACTGAGAAAATTGACTTTGGAATACAAACAATGAAAAGTCCCCTGAATGAAGGGTCTCAAAATGCAAATGTAGATATCAAAACAATAATGGAGAGACTAAAAAGAATTGAGGAGACACAAGAAGAAACTAGGAAGGAGCTGATATCTGAGATAACAGTAATAAAGAATACTGTGAATGAAATAAATAACAAATTGATAAGCATGGAAAGCAGAATTACCCAAGCAGAAGAAAGAATCTCAGAGCTTGAGGACCAAAATATAGAAATAACCCAAACTCTTAAAAACACAGAAAATAAGCTAAAAAAG
>NW_007134504.1:0-2763 GCF_000164805.1 Carlito syrichta | reverse complement strand
AAAGATGAGAGACACAAGATGTAGGGAAAATAAAAAGTAAAAGGGGAATGTTGGGGTGGACCTGGTATACCAAGCCTGTAATCCCAGCAAATTGGGAAGTCGAGGCAGGAAGATTGTTTCAGCACACGAGTTCTAGAGCAGATTAGGCAATATAGTTACAAAAAAAATTATCCAGTTATTGTGGCATGCACCTATAGTCCCAGTTACTTGGAAGGCTGAATCGGAAGGATGGTCTGAGTCCAGGAGTTTCACTTTGTGGTTAGCTGTGATCATGCCACTGCACTCTGGTCTGGGTGACAGAGTGAGACTCTGACAAATTAAATAAAAACAATATGAATAAATTAACAAAAATCTTGCCTTTGAAATGTCTAGCATATTTTCTCTTCATTTCAATCTTAGGTGTCCACATGGCACCTTTTTGTTGCTTTGCTCTCTTTGCCATTGTTTGTCAATCTTTCCACCCCCAATCACCATATATGAATTTAGGCCCCCTATTTAATGTCTCCTTAATCTCAGACCAAGTCCCAGAAGAAATACAGCTGTCATTTATGACCCCAGACTTGGAAGGTGGGGCGTGAAGTGATTCTCATACAAGGGTGACTAGGACAGATGAAACCAGTCACAGATGATTTAAGCACCAGAATTCTCAAGTACTCATCCTATGGTTTAAATATCATACTTCCTTGATACCTCACATGTTAGTTGATTCCCTGTACTTCATATACACTTTAGTAAAACAGAGTTTAATTACACTATCCAAACATATCAGTGTGTAACATGGATAAACTTCCTAAAGCACAGTCTAGCCCAAGCTTATCTCGATAAACGTTAACTAAAAGTTTATTCTAATTTCTCCTTTCCAATACTTTTGGGGAAAAAATTTTAACCAGTATTAACTCTGTGGTTCTTGAAAGCTTATACTTTCTTTTCTATGTGCTTTTTCTAAACCTCTTATACTTCACCCCTTAATTCCTAAAATATCCACTCCATTCCTCTCAGCTTTCCTGTTGGCAAAATTCTCTATGCCACCTTCAAAAGAATGTAAGTTATCACTTACTCAGAAAATAAACACTAGAGATTTCATGACAAATTGAAAAAGAAATTGATTGTGTTCATCTGTTGGACCACAGGCTCGTATTTCTCTATTTCAAACTCTATTCTAATTTCTCCATGTAGGGTTGATTAGTGAAATATATATATCACCAACTGAGGAACTGGTGATTTGATGTATGTTGTAGACATTTATGTGCCTTTATTAAAATACTTAAAAATATTGTTTTAGTTGTCAGGGATTACATGTTTTTTTAAAGCAGATAATTATTAAAGTAAAAAATTGCCAGAATATACTATTGTTTTTACTCCATCACCCAGGCTCCACTATCACTATCACCCATTCCATGGCCACCCTAGGATCTACCTGCTGTGCTCAGGCAATCCTTCCACTTCAGGCTTCCAAATAGTCTAAAATACGGGACCATGCTACAACACACAGATATTTTTTTCTTAATTGTAGAGATGAGGTCTCAACAAGTAGCCGAAGCTTTGCTTGAACCCATGGGCTTTAGGCAATGTCTTACTTTTAATTTTCTGGTTTCCTAATTGAATATTTTATATTGTGACATTTGCATGAATAACATAAAGAATATTTCAAGACAGAAATCTAAACTAACGTTTTCATGGTTGTTAAAAAGAAAAGACAGAATCATAAGCTAAAAAGTAACTCATCTGATGGGAGCATCATTGTATTGCATCATGGGTATTATTTGCAATTTTAAAACTTCGAGCATCTTTTCATTTCCTTAAGAGTCGTTGGTGTTTCCTTTTCCGTGGACCATCTTTTCCTTTGTGGTGCCCACTTTTGATTGTTTTTTAAATGCCGCTTACTCATGTTTGTTATTGTTTAAAGGGATGCGATCTCACTAAGCTGCCAGGCTGATCTCGAACTCCTGGACTCCAGAGATCCTCTCCCCTCAGCCTCCCAAAATGTCTCTGATGTCTATGTGGTGAGATTTATCAGTCATAAAGAAGGGCTTGGGTTCGCTCCCAAAATGTTGTTATTGACTCCAAAAATACAAAATAATTCCACAACTGTTATAGTATGTGACCTCATTGTTGATGAATCCAACTACAATGAGTGATCATACATGTGAACGCAATGAGGTAATTCTTTGTGAACAACACAAGTGTAATTGGTCTTAAAGTTCTTGGTGAGACTGAGACCCACCTCTTCTGAATTCTCAAGTGTCCCCTAGGTGGGGCAGCCCGAGGGCAGGGCAGGGCAGGGCCACAGAGGCAGCCCTGGAGCACTGTAGGATGCAGCCTCTAGAGTTCTCCAAAGTCAGTGATCTGGCTCCTTGGATGTCTCGGGCCCTGCCAGCTCTGAACTTGTCCTCCTCTCACCCCAGACTCCAGCTCCAAGTCCAGTCCCCAGGTTACCGTCGGGACCATCTGTTCTTGAAGTCTCAGAGTGCCTTGACCATCAAGGGAGCCCTTTTCTTTGCAGCAGCGGGTTTCCCGTTTCTGGCCCCTGGGGTCGGGTGAGCCTTGGTGGTGTCTGGAACACCAGGGGCCTGCTGTTCTGGGGTGGCCTTGAAACAAGCGCCGCGGCTGGAGGCTGCCTGACTGCCCCGCGTGGGCCCCGAACCCAGCCCCGGCCTGGCCTCGGAGCTGAAGCAGAGCATCTGGACCTGCCGGCCTCTGGGCCGAGCCTCCTGGGCAGACCTGATTTTGGTGATCACGTCCTCAGCCTCTCCTCCCGCTCCT
>NW_007134503.1:0-4446 GCF_000164805.1 Carlito syrichta | reverse complement strand
ACCTTTGAAGGAAGCATAACCTGGATAATCGGACACAGAAAAAAAATAAGGATAAACACTACATTGGGCATACATTTTTGATCAGCCTGCTACAACTCAGGACAGATAGTTGGGAAAGAATGGTCAGAGGCAGAGAACTTTTGGCATGTCAAATTCCTCCAGTTATAGCTACAAATGTTTGGAGTGGAATGGCTCCTCCGTGATTCCTTTGCTCTGGGGTAGCTGGACTGTCATTTAATACACTGGAAATTTCATCTTAAATTGTGCGTGTGTGTGTCTTCTTCAAAAATATTCTCAATTAAAAAAATCTTTTCATTCCCCTTACTGTATCATCTATGTCCAAAATTATGGTCAATAAAGCCTCTTCTGATGCTCACTAATGCTGTAATGAGTTTTATCTTCAGTGTTCCTTTTTAAATATTTGTTCTTTTTTTCAAGAATATTATACATAAAAGTCAAAGCCTCCTTTTTTTCTGGTTGGGATAGGTGACTGTTGGTGAGGGGGTCAGCAGGTACCAGTTCTGTGCAGCTGAAAGGGGTTCTTATTGAAACATATAGTGCTCTGAATTTTGATAGCGAGAACATCTAAATATTATCTGTAGGAATGGGGGGTTAATGACCGAACATGGTCAGTAACCAAAGTGGTTGCCATCTCACAGACTTAAAAGTTAGCTTTAAAATCTGGGACATTTGGACAACAGATGGGGAGAGGCAATATATAATTAAAGGTAAAGTTCTTCTTGGTAGGCCTAATGCATATTCTTTCTGTGTCAATCTTGTGGGTCCTCCCAGAATCTGCAAGTTGCTTTTCCATCTACTCTAAAGATTCTTGTGTGGTGTGTGTGCGTGTGTGTGTGTGTGAGTGTGTGTGTGTGTGTGTGTGTGTGTGTGTGCTTTCACAGCCTGATTATACCAAAACCACCAAAACTTATTGATTGTGTTTACCTTAAATCACAGGTTAGACATTCTCATTCAGCATGTCCCAGAGCTAACACAAAACCAAAGAGGAGAGTATGTCCCTAGGCAATCTCAGTCTTGGAAGAATGGTAAGGGTGATTCCAGGGGTACTGATGGGTCAGGCTGGTGAAATCAACCATCTTCTATGAAGGCAGGTGAAGTTAAGTGCCAGGACTGTGGCATGGTTCCAGTGTTTGAACTCCTTGCATCACTGATTGTCAGAAATTAGCTGAATTTTACTTGTAGGGGGAAGGGACAGTAGTTAGTGATTGGAAATATCAAGTACTCAAAGAAGTTGTCACATTGCAATCATCCATAATTTGGCCTTGAGATCTGAAAGATGAGAGACACAAGATGTAGGGAAAATAAAAGTAAAAGGGGAATGTTGGGGTGGACCTGGTATACCAAGCCTGTAATCCCAGCAAATTGGGAAGCCAAGGCAGGAAGATTGTTTCAGCACACGAGTTCTAGAGCAGATTAGGCAATATAGTTACAAAAAAAATTATCCAGTTATTGTGGCATGCACCTATAGTCCCAGTTACTTGGAAGGCTGAATCGGAAGGATGGTCTGAGTCCAGGAGTTTCACTTTGTGGTTAGCTGTGATCATGCCACTGCACTCTGGTCTGGGTGACAGAGTGAGACTCTGACAAATT
The DNA here is from genome assembly GCF_000164805.1 of Carlito syrichta. NCBI lineage: Eukaryota > Metazoa > Chordata > Mammalia > Primates > Tarsiidae > Carlito > Carlito syrichta. Next base: position 2,835 of record NW_007134503.1, on the reverse strand, counting down.
AAATAAAAACAATATGAATAAATTAACAAAAATCTTGCCTTTGAAATGTCTAGCATATTTTCTCTTCATTTCAATCTTAGGTGTCCACATGGCACCTTTTTGTTGCTTTGCTCTCTTTGCCATTGTTTGTCAATCTTTCCACCCCCAATCACCATATATGAATTTAGGCCCCCTATTTAATGTCTCCTTAATCTCAGACCAAGTCCCAGAAGAAATACAGCTGTCATTTATGACCCCAGACTTGGAAGGTGGGGCGTGAAGTGATTCTCATACAAGGGTGACTAGGACAGATGAAACCAGTCACAGATGATTTAAGCACCAGAATTCTCAAGTACTCATCCTATGGTTTAAATATCATACTTCCTTGATACCTCACATGTTAGTTGATTCCCAGTACTTCATATACACTTTAGTAAAACAGAGTTTAATTACACTATCCAAACATATCAGTGTGTAACATGGATAAACTTCCTAAAGCACAGTCTAGCCCAAGCTTATCTCGATAAACGTTAACTAAAAGTTTATTCTAATTTCTCCTTTCCAATACTTTTGGGGAAAAAATTTTAACCAGTATTAACTCTGTGGTTCTTGAAAGCTTATACTTTCTTTTCTATGTGCTTTTTCTAAACCTCTTATACTTCACCCCTTAATTCCTAAAATATCCACTCCATTCCTCTCAGCTTTCCTGTTGGCAAAATTCTCTATGCCACCTTCAAAAGAATGTAAGTTATCACTTACTCAGAAAATAAACACTAGAGATTTCATGACAAATTGAAAAAGAAATTGATTGTGTTCATCTGTTGGACCACAGGCTCGTATTTCTCTATTTCAAACTCTATTCTAATTTCTCCATGTAGGGTTGATTAGTGAAATATATATATCACCAACTGAGGAACTGGTGATTTGATGTATGTTGTAGACATTTATGTGCCTTTATTAAAATACTTAAAAATATTGTTTTAGTTGTCAGGGATTACATGTTTTTTTAAAGCAGATAATTATTAAAGTAAAAAATTGCCAGAATATACTATTGTTTTTACTCCATCACCCAGGCTCCACTATCACTATCACCCATTCCATGGCCACCCTAGGATCTACCTGCTGTGCTCAGGCAATCCTTCCACTTCAGGCTTCCAAATAGTCTAAAATACGGGACCATGCTACAACACACAGATATTTTTTTCTTAATTGTAGAGATGAGGTCTCAACAAGTAGCCGAAGCTTTGCTTGAACCCATGGGCTTTAGGCAATGTCTTACTTTTAATTTTCTGGTTTCCTAATTGAATATTTTATATTGTGACATTTGCATGAATAACATAAAGAATATTTCAAGACAGAAATCTAAACTAACGTTTTCATGGTTGTTAAAAAGAAAAGACAGAATCATAAGCTAAAAAGTAACTCATCTGATGGGAGCATCATTGTATTGCATCATGGGTATTATTTGCAATTTTAAAACTTCGAGCATCTTTTCATTTCCTTAAGAGTCGTTGGTGTTTCCTTTTCCGTGGACCATCTTTTCCTTTGTGGTGCCCACTTTTGATTGTTTTTTAAATGCCGCTTACTCATGTTTGTTATTGTTTAAAGGGATGCGATCTCACTAAGCTGCCAGGCTGATCTCGAACTCCTGGACTCCAGAGATCCTCTCCCCTCAGCCTCCCAAAATGTCTCTTATGTCTATGTGGTGAGATTTATCAGTCATAAAGAAGGGCTTGGGTTCGCTCCCAAAATGTTGTTATTGACTCCAGAAATACAAAATAATTCCACAACTGTTATAGTATGTGACCTCTTTGTTGATGAATCCAACTACAATGAGTGATCATACATGTGAACGCAATGAGGTAATTCTTTGTGAACAACACAAGTGTAATTGGTCTTAAAGTTCTTGGTGAGACTGAGACCCACCTCTTCTGAATTCTCAAGTGTCCCCTAGGTGGGGCAGTCTGAGGGCAGGGCAGGGCAGGGCCACAGAGGCAGCCCTGGAGCACTGTAGGATGCAGCCTCTAGAGTTCTCCAAAGTCAGTGATCTGGCTCCTTGGAAGTCTCGGGCCCTGCCAGCTCCGAACTTGTCCTCCTCTCACCCCAGACTCCAGCTCCAAGTCCAGTCCCCAGGTTACCGGCGGGACCATCTGTTCTTGAAGTCTCAGAGTGCCTTGACCATCAAGGGAGCCCTTTTCTTTGCAGCAGCGGGTTTCCCGTTTCTGGCCCCTGGGGTCGGGTGAGCCTTGGTGGTGTCTGGAACACCAGGGGCCTGCTGTTCTGGGGTGGCCTTGAAACAAACGCCGCGGCTGGAGGCTGCCTGGCTGCCCCGCGTGGGGCCCGAACCCAGCCCCGGCCTGGCCTCGGAGCTGAAGCAGAGCATCTGGACCTGCCGGCCTCTGGGCCGAGCCTCCTGGGCAGACCTGATTTTGGTGATCACCGTCCTCAGCCTCTCCTCCTGCTCCTCCTGGAGGCGCAGGTACATGTCGCGCCAGGACTCACGCTCCTGCGGGGAGTGTCCCCTGAAGTCTCGGCGACAGTGCTGTTCCCACAAGCTGCCGGTGGCCCCAGCCAGGGCGGGGCGGTGCCGCTCCAGGCGCAGGAGCTGGTCAGGCGTGTAGCCCGCCAGAGCCGGCTCCCGAATCAGACAGGGGTCGGCATGCAGGCTGTCCCTGCCCTCGGGGATGCCAGATTGGCCCAGGGGCGGCTCCTGGGGCGGGCCCGCACGCCTGCGGCCTGCGTAGACCTTCATCTTCGAGTTCACTCTGCATCCAGGAAAGTCCTCCTTCTCCTCCTCCGCAGGAGTTCGCCGCTCGGTGGGCAGCGTTTCCAGGGAGGTCTCCGCCTCAAAGGCGG